>NC_045450.1:44345984-44645984 GCF_002776525.5 Piliocolobus tephrosceles
CATCTCACACCAGTTAGAATGGCAATCATTAAAAAATCAGGAAACAATAGGTGTTGGAGAGGATGTGGAGAAATAGGAACACTTTTACACTGTTGGTGGGATTGTAAACTAGTTCAACCATTATGGAAAACAGTATGGCGATTCCTCAAGGATCTAGAACTAGATGTACCATATGACCCAGCCATCCCACTACTGGGTATATACCCAAAGGATTATAAATTATGCTACTACAAAGACACATGCACACGTATGTTTATTGCGGCACTATTCACAATAGCAAAGACTTGGAATCAACCCAAATGTCCATCAGTGACAGACTGGATTAAGAAAATGTGGCACATATACACCATGGAATACTATGCAGCCATAAAAAAGGATGAGTTTGCGTCCTTTGTAGAGACATGGATGCAGCTGGAAACCATCATTCTTAGCAAACTATCACAAGAAGAGAAAACCAAACACCGCATGTTCTCACTCATAGGTGGGAACTGAACAGTGAGCTCACTTGGACTCGGGAAGGGGAACATCACACACTGGGGCCTATCATGGGGAGGGGGGAGGGGGGAGGGATTGCATTGGGGAGTTATACCTGATATAAATGATGAATTGATGGGTGCTGACGAGTTGATGGGTGAAGCACACCAACATGGCACATGTATACATATGTAACCTGCACGTTATGCACATGTACCCTAGAACTTAAAGTATAATAAAAAAATAAATAAATAAAGCAAAATTCTTGAATACAATACACTATTATTAATTATAGTCCTTATATCATGCATTAGATCTTTAGATTTCCATTATTCTTATTCAAACTCTAAATTTCATAAGGAGTAATGTTCTTTTTGAGGGACAGATACACAAAATTTCTGGCAGTTCTGTTGTTCTTGCCTTTCCAATCCTTGAAGTAAAATCTTACAAAATACTATAGCAGAAGAAGAGTTCCTCTACATTTTTGCTACTTTTGATTTGGTGGAAAAGACACTTCTAGGTAAAAATCGCAATTGCAATATTTTCAACTAAAATTTTAGAAGTCTTCTCTTCAAGTGCACTGAGTCTGGGGTGAAGTTCTAAAGAAATATAGCAAATATCCAATTGATGGAACATGTCTCAACCTGAGGGGAGGACAGAATATTAGCTTGTGCTTTTATTTGTCTGCAAACCTAGGAATTGTACTGAGAGATTCCATTAGCCTTCTTCCTTCTTTAGTTATAAGGAATAGCTTAAAATTGCATTTATAAATTAAATGCAGAATGGGGAAGAATTTCATATTTTATTTGGATAAGATTTTGAGGTTTTAATTGAATTTTAATGTGTTGCTTTTTATATTATATATGAATATATTTAAATTATAATTATATGATTTATTATTTAAAACAATGTTTCTATAAATATGTGTAGTTCATTGAAATTCATAAAATGAAACATGTGCATATGTTCATTCAAGATATATTCATGGAGATTCTACTGTTCCAAATGCAATAACAAAATAATTTATCTCATTTTTCAAATAACTCTCTGAATTGAATGTCTATAAAATGATTGTCTTATAGACTTTTGTGTTGATTGACTGCAATACCAGAGGTCTTTTAGTATAATCTTCACCCGTTATACTAAACTCTGTTAAAGCAACCCTAATTTCTGTTGATCTGTATTCTCCTTCTATATTCTTTTTTTGACTTCTAAATACTATTCTTTTTTAAGACTTTTATTTTAAGTTTAAGAGTACATTTGCAGGTTTTTTATATAGGTAAATGTGTGCCATGGTGGTTTGTTGTGCAGATTATTTAATCACTCAGGTATTAAGCTTAGTACCCATTAGTTATTTTCCCTAATCCTCTACCTCTTCCCATCCTTCATCCTCTCATAGGCTCCAGTGTGTGCCGTTCCCCTCTATGTGTCCATGAGTTCTTATCATTTAGCTCCCACTTATAAGTTAGAACATGTGGTATTTAGTTTTCTATTCCTGCATTAGTTCATTAAAGATAATGGCTCCAGCTCCATATTCTTAAGTTAAACACTTTATTTTGAAATAATTGTGAAATCACATGAAACAACACAGAAAGATCTTGTGTACCCTTCACCCAGCTTCCCTTGCTGGTAACATCTGCAATATTGTACTACAATATCACAGCCAGGATATTAATGTTTATATGGCCCTAGATACAGAACATTTCCATCAACACAAGGATCTTTTAGGTGTTACCACACCTACTTTTCTCCTACCCCCATCCTCTCCTTAGCCTCTTATAACCACTACTCTGTTACCCATTTTTACAATTTTGTCATTTCAAGAATGTTATATCAGTGTAGGTAGGTAATCTTTTGGGATTAGCTTTTTTTGTTGTTTAATGTCACATGATTCTGTGCAAGTTTATCCAGGTTGATATGTGCATTGATAGTTCCTTCTTTTTATTGCTGAGATTATTTGTGGTCTGGATGTACACAGTTTGTTTAGTCACTCACCTGTTGAAGGATATCTGGGTTATTTCCAAAAACTGGAAATAACCAAATAAAGCTGCTATAAACATTTGTGTACTAGTTTTAGTGAGACATAATTTCTCATTTATTTGATATAAACACCCACAAGTGCAATTGCTTGGCCTTATTCTAGTTGCATGTTTAGTTTTTTTAAAGAAGTTGCCAAATGATTTTCAAGAGTGGTCGTACCATTTTACATTCCCACCAGAAATGTATGAGTGATCCAGTTTCTTCACATCCTTGCCATCAGTTGATATTGTCATTATTTTTTATTTTAGTCATTTTGATAAATGTGTAGTGGTACCTTATTGTAGTTTTAATTTGAATTTTATAAAGTCTAATGATGTTAAAAATCTTTTCATGTATTTGCCATCTATGTATGTTTTTTGGTAAAATATCACTTCATGTTTTTTTGTTCATATCCTAATTGCATTTTTTTGAGTCTTTACCATTGAGTTTTGAGAGTTCTTGATATATTTGAGATACTTGTTCTTTGTCAGGTATGTGATTTTGTAGTTTGTGTAGTTTTAAATTGTATAGCTTTTTTTTTTTATCCATTCAATAGGGTGTATCACAGGTTTTTAATTTTGATAAAGAAGTCTAATTTATTGAATTTTCTAATCATGGATGGTGCTCATGGTGTCAAGTACAAAAAGTCTCTCTTTGCCTAGCTTTCAGTCCTGAAGATTTAAGATTTTCTTCTATGTTTCTTTTCTTTTTCCAAAAGTTTCATAGTTTTACATTTTACATCTAACTCTATGATCCATTTTTATTTTTTTCGTGTGGTCGAGATTCTCTCTTTTACCTGTGGGTATTCAATTACTCTAACACCATTTGTTGAAAAGGGTAACTTTCTTTCATTGAAATGCTTTTTCATGCTTGTCAGATATTAGTGAGGCATATTTATGTGGGTCTCTTTCTGCTTTTGCATTCTGTTTCATTGATCTATTTGTCATCTGTCTGCTAGCACTACATAGTCTTCATTATTGTAACTTTATGATATGTATCAAAATCAGGTAGAACATTTCCCAATGTATTCTTCCTTTTGGAAATTGTATAGCTATTGTAATTTATTTGCTGTTACATATACATTTTAAAGTAATCTTATATATACCTCAAAAATCATAATGGGATTTTGAGAGAAGTTGCATCAAACCTGTATATAAATTTAGGGAGAACTGACATATTTACCATATTGAATCTTCCAAGCAATGAACATAGTATGTTTCTCCTTTTATATAGATCTTTGATTATATAATTTTTGGCATAAAAGTCTTGTACACATTTAGTTTAATTTGCACTAGAAATGTTATTTTTTGAGCAATTGTAAGTGGCATTATATTGTTAACTTTGAGGCTTTGAATTTATTGCTAGAATACAGAAATGCACTTTATTTCTTCCATTTCCCTTTCTTGCTGTAGTACTAGCTAGAACTTCCAGGAAACATGCTTGCCCCCCCCCCACCCTTTTTTTTTTTTTTTTTTTTGCCTTAGTGGGAAAGCATTCAGTCTTCCTCCACTGAGTATAATGTTAACTATAGGTTATTAAATGTGCCCATTGTTGAGCGGAGGAATTGAGGAAATTTCTGTCTATTCCTTTTTTTTGGTTTCTATTATAAATGATTATTTATGCTTTTTATGCATTGATTGATACAATCATGATTTTTCTTATTTTGTATGATAATATGGTGGATTACATTGATTAATTTTTAAATATTTAGACAGTCTTTCTGGGAATAAACCCCACTTGGTTATGGTGTATAATTCTTTTTATGTATTGTTGAATTGTATTTGTTAATATTTTAAAGAACTTTAGTATCTATATTTATGTATAATATTAGCCTGTAGTTTTATTTTCTGTACTGTGTTTCTCTGGTTTTGGTATTGATATGGTTTGGGTTTGTGTCTCTGCCCAAATCTTATGTCGAATTGTAATTCCTAATGTTGGGATGAGGGACCTGGTGAGAGGTGATTTGATTATGGGGGCAGACTTCCTCTTTGCTGTTCTTATGATAGTGAGTGAGTTCTCTTGAGATCTGGTTGTTTAAAAGTGTGTAGCACCTTACCCTTTCCTCTCTTTTTCCTCTGGCCACGTAAGACGTGCCTGCCACCCATCACCTTCTGCCATAATTGTAAGTTTCCTGAGGCTTCCCTAGCCATGCTTCCTGTACAGCCTGCAGAACTGTGAATTAATTAAAAAAAAATTTTTTTTAATGAATTACTCAGTGTCAGGTAGTTATTTATAGCAATGTGACCGTGGAATAATCCCTTTTCACCTGTGCTTCCTGTACAGCCTGAAGAACTGTGAGCCAATTAAACCTCTTTTCTTTATAGATTACCCAGTCTCAAGTAGTTCTTTATAGCATTGGGAGAACTGACTAATACAGGTATTAAGATAATGCTAGTTTCAGAAAATGAATTCTTAAGTGTTCTCTCCTTTTCTATTTTATTAGATAAGATTCTGTGGAATTTACATTAATGCTTTAAATATTTGGTAGAATTCTCCACTGAAAAAATTTGGGCCTGGAGATTTCTATTTTACAAGTCTTCAAATTAGAAATTCTATTTTCTTAACATTTATAGGTATTTTTAAGTGATTTGTTCCATACTGAGTGAGTTATGGCAAATTATGTTTTTTGAGAAATTGGTTTACTTATTTTAAGTTGTCAAATTTATGTAGAGTTGTTTGTAGTATTTCTTATTATCCTTTTAATGTCTGTCATTTCTACAGTGATGTCCACATTTTATTCCCAATATTGGTAATCTGTATCTTCTTTTTTCTTTGTTAGGTTTGATAGAGTTTTCTCAATTTTTAAAATATTTTCAAGGCACTGGCTCTTTGTGTTACTAATTTTGTCATTTTCATGTTTTCAATTTTATTGATTGCTGCCCTTATCTTTATTAGTTTTTTCTTCTTGCTTGCTTTGGGTTTGTTTTTCTCTTCTTTCTTCTAAGTTTTTGAGGTAGAAGCTCAGATTATTGACTTGGGACTTTTCTTCTTTTGTAATGTTTACATTTACTGCTATACATTTTCATTGAATCACTGCTTTAGCTGTGTTGCAACCATTTTGATATATTGTATTTTTATTTTATTGTATTTTTATTCAATTTAATATATTTTTTGTTATTTCCCTTGGCACATCCTCTTTGACCCATGTGTTTGGTCCCAAGTATTTGGTAACTTTTCTCTTATCTTTCTGTTATTGAATCCTACTTTAATTCAATTTCGTTGAATAACACACTCTATGTGATTTCAATTGTTTTAAATTTTTTGAGGTTTGTTTTGTGGTCCAGGATATGATGTACTATGTTATGTATTTTATGCACACTTGAAAATAACGTGTATCTTGCTGTTACTGTGTAGATAGTCCTGCGTATATTGATTCAATCTTGGTGTATGTAAGTTCTTCTGTATTGTTGGTGATTTTCTGTGTAGTTGTTCTATCAATATTTGATAGCAGGTCATTGAAGTTTCTCATTATAATTATGAATATGTTTATTCCTTATTTCAGTTCTACCAGTTTTTGCTTCACCTTTTTGCATTATTTTGTTGGTACATACACATTTAGGATGCTATGTATCCTTGGTTGATTGGCCTTTTAATCCTTTACAATGTTCCTCTTAGTCTCTAGTAATTTCTTTGCTCTGAAGTCTATTTAATCTGATATTAATATAGCCACTTTTTCTTTCCTTTGTTGATTTTAGCATGATATATATTTTTTCCATCTTTTTACTTCCAGGATGCCTATGCAGTTATATTTAAAGTGTGTTTTTTGTAGAAAGTATAAAGTTGAGTTACTTTCTAAATCTGCATTACCAACCTCTGTATTTTTCTTTGTGTAGTTATGCCATTTACATTTAATGTATTTATTAATATGTTAGGGCTTAAGTCTACCATTTTGTCAAGGATTTATTTGTTTGCACCTATTGATGCTTCCTGGATGCTGACTTCTTCAGTTTGAATCCTGGTATCTGTCAGACAAAAAGAAAACCCAGAAAACTTGCCATCATGTTGTTTCTTGGGTTCTGCAGTCCCTAAATGGTCTTTTTCTTTCCATATTTAGAGTATTGTGTTTGTTTATCTATTATACCCAGATTTTTAGTTATATTTGGCAGAAAAAATAGGAAAAAGTATATTTATCTCATTTCAGAAGTGAAGTATGTTAAAAGAGAGGAGACTTCACCAAATACCTCATTTCATTTTTAATTTTTCTACATTTCAGAGAGGGATTCTTACGTTAGATTGAAATACTCCATCTACTGGCCAATTCTACATGTTAGTTTCTTCTGCTGTCTTTCTACTAATGTCAACTCCCCAAAACACATACATGTAAAGACATATACATACACATAAGTCCTTTCCCAATTGCTTAAAATATACTATATATGACAAAGGTCTTAGATTAGGAATAAATTTACATTAAAAAATTAATTCCTTCTTAAGTTCTAAACTATTTTACCTTAGTTTTGTTTTTATTCCTTTCCTAATAAATATAAACTCATATTTCTTGAGCCGAGCTACCTTGTTTTATGTTTGTTTGAATTTGTTAAGTATGTATGATGTGCTACACCCCCCAGAAGCCTCATGAACCCATCTAGAAGGCGTTTGTTTATTTCTTTAACAAATAGACCCCGGTTAGACATTCAAGTAGAGATGTCAAGTGGTCAGTTGCCTCTACAAACACATAGTTCAAGTTAGAGTTTAGAGTCATAAAATTTAAAGTTATTAAAAATAAAACAGTATTTTAATCATGGCTTAACATAAAATTACTGATGAACTGGAGTATGTAGAATAATCACAAGGGCACAGAGCTGAATAATATTTACAAAGCAATAGAGAAACAGGAGTAATAAAAAGAGACATAGTCTCTGCCCTAATGTTACTAATAGTCTGAAAGAGAAGAAGTATAAATCTCGCTATGTTCTTCTAATTAAGAAGTTTTATGTAATAAAAATTTGAATCTAAATATCATTTTTTATGGCACAAATAAGTTTAGTTTCAAGCGTTTTTAAGAGACATGAGAATGCACACATTGCCCCATTTTTGAGACTTCTCTTATTCTGTTCTCATTGTCTGTACTATCCTCCTTCTCCTGTTTTCTTCCTAATTCCTACTCATCTTTATAATCCAGTTCTAATATTACCTCCCCTGAAATGCCTTCACTAATGCCCCCCTCGTATCATCCATAATCCTAAAATTGTATTTTGTAAGTAAAATAATAGTAATAAAAATGGAATAACAGTCATCATCCATCTTGTCAACCATTCATTCTAGATCTTCCTCCCACATGGGTAGCTCTTGAACTAGTCTAGGTGGCTTGTCCTGTAGTGTTATACAAGGTCATAAGAAATACAAACCTATGGTTTTACTTTTTAGTTTATGGGATGCTTTACCTCCCTTAATTAGTAGATGCATATACTTAGGAATGGGGAGAGTATTTTAATTGATCAACATTAGAAAGTTACTGAGTTCTCAGAATCTAGAGGGCATGATAATAATTATTATGAAAGGGACTGATTAGGACTGCTTCAAAGACGGGAGGTGAAGAAGGCAAGTTATGTCAGGAAAATGAAGCTAAGCAAGGATGCGGACTTGGCTGGGAATGATTTAAACCTTGTCCCATGTACAGCTCCACATCATCAATTTTATTACAGTGTTAGTTCTGCCTTGAGTTAAGGGGTGTTAGCCTTTTTGTCTCCTATTAATCAGTTATTGGTAGCCAGCTGGCCCCTATAAGGAATATAATATCCTGGGAAAGAAAGCTTCCATTTATCTAAGGACAGCTCTGAAGTACAGGGCATTTGTAGGTTGTTGGCAGCTAATACATGACATTCAGGGGATGAGGGCACTGGCCCAGTGAAGGCTATCTGGGAAGGTACCAAATACAGCTACTATGGAGAATCTCTTGGAATGATCAGATATTCTTCTTAAATTCAGTTCATCCATGCATAGCTTCTCGGGGATTTTGATTGATCACATTTCTGGGAAATTTTTGAGAGGAGAGTCATTAATACAAACCAGACATGCTGGTTTCAACCCTACCACATAGGATTTTGTGGGGTGTATGGACCAAGCTGTAGATCTTCTTGTGCTGAAGATTAGACCTAATATGAATTCATTTCTTGCTCTTGAATATAGTCAAAATTAACAGTAGTATTAGTCGATTCTCCTGCTGCTATAAAGAACTGCCCAACACTGGGTAATCTATAAAGAAAAGAGGTTTAATTGACTCTCAGATCCATATGGATGGGGAGGTTTCAGGAAACTTACAATCATAGTGGAAGGGGAAGCAAACATATCCTTCCTCACATGGCAGCAGGGGAGAGAAGTGCTGAGCAAAGGAAGAAAAGTCCCTTATAAAACCGTCAGATCTGGTGAGAACTCACTCACTATCATGAGAATAGCACAGGGGTAACTGCCCCCATGATGCAATTACCTCCTACCAGGTCCCTCCCACAACATGTGGGGATTATGGGAGCTACAATTCAAGATGAGATTTGGGTGGGGATACAGCCAAACCATATCATGCTACCCCTAATTTTCCCCAAATCTCAAGTCCTCAAATTTAAAAGCACAATCATGCCTTTCCAACAGTCTCTCAGAGTCGTAGCTCATTCCAGTATTAACCCAGAAGTCTAAGTCCAGATTCTCATCTGTGACAAGGCAAGTCCCTTTTGCCTATGAGCCTGAAAAATCAAAGGTAAGTTAGTTACTTTCTAGATGCAATGAGGTACATGGTTTGGGTAAATACACCCATTCCAAATGGGAGTAATTGGCCAAAACAAATGGACTACAGGCCCCATGCAAGTCCAAAATCTAAAGGGCAGTCATTAAACCTTAAAATTTAAAAATGATCCACTTTGACTCTATGTCTCACATCCAGGTCACTCTGATGCAAGAGGTGGGCTCCAAAAGCCTTGGGCAGCTTCACTACTGTGGCTTTGCAGAGTATATCCCCTTTCCTGCTGCTTTTACAGGCTGGTGTTGAGTGTCTGCGGCTTTTCCAGGCACACAGTAGATCTACCATTCTGGGGCTGAGAGGAGGGTGGCCCTCTTCTCATAACTCCACTAGGCAATGCCACAGGGGGCACTCTGTGTGGGGGCAGTGCCACAGTCGGCACTCTGTGTGGGGGCTCTGACTCCACATTTCCCTTCCACACTGCCCTAGCAGAGGTTCTCAATGAGGGCTCAGCTGCTGGAGCAAACTTCTGCCTAGACATCCAGGCATTTCCATATATCTTATGAAATCTAGGTAGAGGTTCCCAAACCTCAATTCTATTTTATTTATTATTATTGTACTTTAAGTTCTGGGGTACATGTGCAGGTTTGTAACACAGGTGTACATGTGCCATGTAGGTGTGCTGCACCCATCAACTCGTCATTTACATTAGGTATTTCTCCTAATGCTATCCCTCCCCCACTCCCCCAACCCCCAACAGGCCCAGGTGTGTGATGTTCCCCTCCCTGTGTCCATATGTTCTCATTGTTCAACTCCCACTTATGAGTAAGAACATGCAGTGTTTGGTTTTTCTCTTCTTGGGTTGCTTTGCTGATAATGATGCAAAGTACCTGAACTCATTCTTTTTTATGGCTGCATAGTATTCCATGGTGTATATGTGCCACATTTTATTTATCCAGTGTATAATTGATGGGCATTTGGGTTGGTTCCAAGACTTTGCTATTGTGAACAGTGCTGCAATAAACATAAGTGTGCATGTGTCTTTACAGTAGAATGATTTATAATCCTTTGGGTATATACCCAGTAATGGAATTGCTGGGTCAAATGGTATTTCTAGTTCTAGATCCTTGAGGAATTGCCACACTGACTTCCACAATGGTTGAACTAATTTACACTCCCACCAATAGTGTAAAAGCATTCCTATTTCTCCACATCCTCTCCAGCATCTGTTGTTTCCTGGCTTTTTAATGATCGCCATTCTAACTGGTGTGAGATGGTTATCTCATTGTGGTTTTGATTTGCATTACTCTGATGACCAGCGATGATGAGGATTTTTTCATATGTCTCTTGGCTGCATAAATGTCTTCTTTTGAGAAGTATCTGTTCATATCCTTTGTCACTTTTTGATGGGGTTGTTTGTTTTTTTCTTGTAAATTTGTTTAAGTTCCTTGTAGATTCTGGAAATTAGCCCTTTGTCAGATGGATAGATTGCAAAAATTTTCTCCTATTCTGTAGGTTGCCTGTTCACTCCAATGGTAGTTTCTTTTGCTGTGCAGAAGCCCTTTAGTTTAATTAGATCCCATTTGTCTATATTGGATTTTGATGCCTTTGCTTTTGGTGTTTTCGTCATGAAGTCTTTGCTGATGCCTATATCCTGAATGGTATTGCCTAGGTTTTCTTCTAGGGTTTTTATGGTTTTTGGTCTTACATTTAAGTCTTTAATCCATCTTGAGTTAATTTTTGTGTAAGGTGTAAGGAAGGGATACAGTTTCAGCTATCTGCATATGGTTAGCCAGTTTTCCCAGCACCATTTATTAAATACGGAATCCTTTCCCTATTGCTTGTTTTTGCCAGGTTTGTCAAAGATCAGATGGTTTTAGATGTGTGGTGTTATTTCTGAGGCCTCTGTTCTGTTCCATTGGTCAATATCTCTGTTTTGGTACTAGTACCATGCTGTTTTGACTATGGTAGCCTTGTAGTATAGGTTGAAGTCAGGTAGCATGCCTCCAGCTTTGTTCTTTTTGCTTAGGATTGTCTTGGCTATGCGGGCTCTTTTTGGTTCCATATGAAATTTAAAGTAGTTTTTTCCAATTCTATGAAGAAAGTCAGTGGCAACTTAATGGGAATAGCATTGAATCTATAAATTACTTTGGGCATTACGGGCATTTTCATGATACTGATTCTTCCTATCCATGAGCATGGAATGTTCTTCAATTTATTTGTATCCTCTTTTATTTTGTTGAGCAGTGGTTTGTAGTTCTCCTTGAAGGGGTCTTTCACATCCCTTGTAAGTTGGATTCCTAGGTATTTTATTCTCATTTTAGCAATTGTGAATGGGAGTTAACTCATGATTTGGCTCTCTGTTTCTTATTAGAGTATAGGAATGCTTGTGATTTTTGCACATTGATTTTTTATCCTGAGACTTTGCTGAAGTTGCTTATCAGCTTAAGGAGATTTTGGGCTGAGACAATGGGGTTTTCTAAATATACAATCATGACATCTCCAAACAGAGACAATTTGACTTCTTCTTTTCCTAATTGAATACCCTTTATTTCTTTCTCTTGCCTGATTGCCCTGGCCAGAACTTCCAATACTATGTTGAATAGGACTGGTGAGAGAGGGCATCCTTGTCTTGTACTGATTTTCAAAGGGAATGTTTCCAGTTTTTTCCTCATTCAGTATGATATTGGCTGTGGGTTTGTCATAAATAGCTCTTATTATTTTGAGGCACGTTCCATCAATACCTAGTTTTTTGAGAGTTTTTAGCATGAAGTGCTGTTGAATTTTTTCAAAGGTCCTTTCTGCATCTATTGAGATAATCATGGGGTTTTTGTTGTTTGTTCTGTTTATGTGATGGATTACATTTATTGATTTGTGTATGTTGAACTGGCCTTGCATCCCAGGGATGAAGCTGACTTGATCATGGTGGATATGCATTTTGATGTGCTGCTGGATTCAGTTTGCCAGTATTTTATTAAGGATTTTTGCATCAAAGTTCATCAGGGATATTGGCCTTAAATTTTCTTTTTTTGCTATGTCTCTACCTGGTTTTGGCATCAGGATGATGCTGGACTCATAAAATGAGTAAGGAAGGATTCCCTCTTTTTCTGTTGATTGGAATAGTTTCAGAAGGGATAGTACCAGTTCCTCTTTGTACCATTGGTAGAATTCAGCTGTGAATCTGTCTGGTCCTGGACTTTTTTTTTGCCTCAATTTCAGTACCTCTTATTGGTCTATTCAGAGATCTGACTTCTTCCTGGTTTAGTCTTGGGAGGGTGTATGTGTCCAGGAGTTCTTCTAGATTTTCTAGTTTATTTTTGTGAAGGTTTTTATAGTGTTCTCTGATGGTAGTTTGTATTCCTGTGGGATTGGTGGTGATAGCCCCTTTATCATTTTTTATTGTGTCTGTTTGATTCTTCTCTCTTTTCTTTATTAGTCTGGCTGGTGGTCTATCTATTTTGTCGATCTTTTCAAAAAATCACCTCCTGGATTCACTGATTTTTTGAAAAAAAAAAAATTTGTGTGTCTCTATCGCCTTCATTTCTGCTCAGATTTTTGTTATTTCTTGTCTTCTGCTAGCTTTTGAATTTGTTTGCCCTTGCTTCTCTGGTTCTTTTAATTGTGATGTTAGGGTGTCAATATTAGATCTTTCCTGCTTTCTCTTGTGGGCGTTAAATGCTATAAAATTTCCACCTACACAATCTTTAAATGTGTCCCAGAGATTCTGGTATGTTGTGTCTTTGTTCTCATTGGTTTCAAAGAACATCTTTATTTCTGCCTTCATTTCGTTATTTATCCAGTAGTCATTTAGGAGCAGGATGTTCAGTTTCCATGTAGTTGTGCGGTTTTGAGTGAGTTTCTTAATCCTGATTTCTAATTTGATTGCACTGTGGTCTGAGAGACAGTTTGTTGTAATTTCTGCTCTTTTACATTTTCTGAGGAGTTTGTTGCTTCCAATTATGTGGTCAGTTTTAGAATAAATGTGATGTGGTGCTGAGAAGAATGTATATTCTGTTGATTTGGGGTACAGAATTCTGTAGACATCTATTAGGTCTGCTTGGTTCAGAGCTGTGTTCAAGTCCTGGAAATCCTTGATAATTTTCTGTCTCGTTGGTCTGTCTACTATTGACAGTGGGGTGTTAAAGTCTCCCACTATTATTGTGTGGGAGTCTAAGTCTCTTTGTAGGTCTCTAAGAACTTGTTTTATGAATCTGGGTGCTCCTGTATTGGGTGCATATATATTTAGGATAGTTAGCTCTTCTTGTTGCATTGATCACTTTACTATTATGTAATGCCCTTCTTTGTCTCTTTTGATCTTTGTTGGTTTGATGTCTGTTTTATCAGAGACTAGCATTGCAACCCCTGCTTTTTTTTTTTTTTTTTTTTTGCTTTCCATTTGCTTGGTAGATCTTTATTTTGAGCCTATGTGTGTCTTTGCATGTGAGATGGGTCTCCTGAATATAGCACACCGATGGGTCTTGACTATCCAGTTGGCCAGTCTGTGTCTTTTAACTGAGGCATTTGGCCCATTTACGTTTAAGGTTAATATTGCTATGTGTGAATTTGAGCCTGTTATTATGATGCTAGCTGGTTATTTTGCCCATTAGTTGATGCAGTTTCTTCCTAGCATCCATGTTCTTTACAATGTAGCATGTGTTTGCAGTAGCTGGTACTGGTTGTTCCTTTCCACGTTTATTGCTTCCTTTAGGAGCTCTTGTAAGGCAGGCCTGGTGGAGACAAAATCTTTCAGAATTTGCTTGTCTGTAAAAGCTTTTATTTCTCCTTCACTTATGAAGCTTTATTTGGCTGGATATGAAATTCTGGGTTGAAAATTCTTTTCTTTAAGAATGCTGAATATAGGCATCCACTCTCTTCTGGCTTGTAGTGTTTCTGCTGAGAGATCTGCTTGTTAGTCTGATGGGCTTCCCTTTGTGGGTAACCCCACCTTTCTCTCTGGCTGCCCTTAACAATTTTCCTTCATTTCGTCCTTGGTGAATCTGATGATTATGTTTTGGCATTGCTCTTCACGAGGAATATCTTTGTGGTGTTCTCTGTATTTCCTGAATTTGAATGTTGGCTTGCCTTGCTAGATTGGGGGATGTTTTCCTGGATAATATCCTGAAGAGTGTTTTCCAACTTGGTTCCATTCTCCCCCTCATTTTCAGGTACACCAATCAAACATAGATTTGGTCTTTTCACATAGTCCCAAATTTCTTGGAGGCTTTGTTCATTTCTTCTCACTCTCTTGTCTTCTCCCTTTATTTCATTAAGTTGATCTTCAATCACTAATATCTTTCCTTCTGCATTATTGATTTGGGTATCGAAGCTTGTGTATGCTTTACGAAGTTCTCATACTGTGTTTTTCAGCTCCATCAGGTCATTTATGTTCTTCTCTACTCTGGTTATTCTAGTTAGCAATTCGTCTAACCTTTTTTAAAGGTTCTTAGCTTCCTTGCATTGGGTTAGAACATGCTCCTTTAGCTCGGAGGAATTTTTTATTACCCACCTTCTGAAGCTTACTTCTGTCAGTTCGTCAAACTCATTATCCATTCAGTTTTGTTCCCTTGCCGACAAGGAGTTGTGATCCTCTGTAGAAGAAGAAGTGTTCTGGTTTTTGGAATTTCAGCCTTTCTGTGCTGGTTTCTCTCCATCTTTTGGTTTTTATCTACCTTTGGTCTTTGATGTTGGTGACCTATGGATAGGGTTTTGGTGTGGACATCCCTTTTGGGGATGTTGATGCTATTCCTTTCTGTTTGTTAGCTTTCCTTCTAACAGTCAGGTCCTTCAGCTGCAGGTCTGTTGGAGTTTGCTGGAGGTTTACTCCAGACCCTGTTTGCTTGGGTATCACCGGCTGAGGCTGCAGAACAGCAAATATTGCTGCCTAATCCTTCCTCTGGAAACTTTGTCTCAGAGGGGCACCCACCTGATGCCAGTCAGAGCTCTCGTTTCTGAGGTGTCTGTCAGCCTCTACTGGGAGGTGTCTCCCAGTCAGGCTACACAGGGGTCAGGGACCCAACTGAGGAGGCAGTCTGTCCATTATCATAGCTCAAATGGTGTGCTGGGAGAACCACTGCTCTCTTCAGAGCTGTCAGGCAGGAACATTTAAGTCTGCTGAAGCTGTGCCCATAGCTGCCCCTTCCCCCAGATACTCTGTCCCAGGGAGATAGGGATTTTATCTATCCCAAATTCCAATGCTTAAACTCTGTGCACCCACACTTGCAACACCGTGTTGAAGTCAGCAAGGTTTGCAGCTTGCACCCTCTGAAGCAATGACCTGAACTGTACCTTGGCCCCTTTTAGCCCTAGCTGGATCTGTAGCAGCTGGGACATAGGGTACCATGTCCTGAGGTTGCATAGAGCAGGCGGGCCATGGGCCTTTCCCAAGAAACCATTTTTACCCCCTAGTCGTCTGGTCCTGTGATGGGAGGGGCTGTTATGAAAGTCTCTGACATGCTCTGGAGACATTTTCCCCATTGTCCTGGTGATTAATGTTCGGTTCCTCTTTGCTTATGCAAATTTCTGCAGCAGGCTTGTAGTTGTCCCCAGAAAATGGGGTATTCTTTTCTATTGCATCATCAGGCTGCTAATTTTCTGAATTTTTAGGCTCTGTTTCCTCTTGAGTGGTTTTCTGCTTAGAAATATATTCTGCCAGATACCCTAAATCATCTCTCTCTTGTTCAAAGTTCCAGATCTCTAGGTGTATTAGTCAGGGTTCTCTAGAGGGACAGGACTAATAGGATAGCTGCATATATGAAAAATAGTATATTAGGTAGTATTGACTCATACAATCACAAGGTGAAGTCCCACAATAGGCCATCTGCAAGGTGAGGAGCAAGGAAGCCAGTTCAAGTCCCAAAACCTCAAAAGTCAGGAAGCTGACAGCGCAGCCTTCAGTCTGTGGCCAAAGGCCCAAGAGCCCCTGGCAAACCACTGATGTAGGTCCAAGAGTCCAAAAGCTGAAGAACTTGGAGTTCAAGGGCGGGAGGCATCCAGCACAGGAAAAAGATGGAGGACAGAAGACTTAGCCAGTCTAGTCCTTCCATGTTTCTCTGACTGCTTTTATCCTGGCCATGCTGGCAGCTGGTTACACATGACCACCCAGATTGAGGGTGATCTGTGTCCCCTAGTTTACTGACTCAAATGTTAATCTCCTTTAGAGACACCCTCACAGACACACCCAGGTACAATACTTTGCATCCTTCAATCCAATCTAGTTGACACACAGTATTAACCATCACAGTAGGACAGGGGCAAAATGCCACCCATCTATTTGCATAGCAAGAGTCACCTTTACTCCAGTTCCCAACAAGTTTCTCATCTCCATCTGAGACCACCTTAGCCTGGACTTCATTGTCCTCATTACTATCAGCATTTTGGTCAAAGCCATTCAACAAATGTCTAGGAAATTCAAAACTTTCCCACATCTTCCTGTCTTCTGAGCCCTCCAAGTCTCTAGGAAGTTTCTGACTTTCCTGCATTTCCCATCCTTTTCTGAACCCTCCAAGCTGTTCCAAACTCTGCCTGTTACCCAGTTCCAAAGTTGCTTCCACATTTTTGGATATCTTTATAGTAGCGCCCCACTACAAGTACCAATTCACTGTATTAGTCTGTTCTTATGCTGCTATAAAGAATTGCCCGAGACTGGGTAACTTGAAGAAGAAAGAGGTTTACTTGACTCACATTTCCGTGTGGCTGAGGAGGCCTCAGGAAACTCGCAATCATGGTGGAAGGGGAAGCAAACACATCCTTCTTCACATGGCAGCAGGAGAGAGAAGTGCTGAGCAAAGCGGGAAAAGCTACTTATAAAACCATCATATCTCATGAAAGCTCATTCACTATCATAAAACAGCCTGGGGGTAACCTCTCCCATGATTCAATTGGGGTTCTCCCATGACATTTGGGGATTATGGGAAATACAATTTAAGATGAGATTTGGGTGGGGACACAGCCAAATCATATCAATTGTCTTTTCTGTCACCAAATAAACACATTAGAGCAATATTTTCAAGTGTGAGGTATCTCCAATAACTGAAGAGATCTTCTAATATACTTTTCTTTTAGTGGTAGGTGGCACAAGGTGCAGTAAGATACCCTTTACTTTGGGGAGGATGCCCAAGCATGCACCACACCAAAAATTTCACCAATGTAGTAAGCTCCTGAAACTTTTTAGGTCCTCCCAGCCTCTAGAGATTATGTGGCTTACTATGACACGCAATACACATGCTCCTCAGTTGCAGTGGGCATGCTGTCACTAAATTAGTGTGACAGTGTGCTATTCTGTGGATTGTCGGATTAGCATAGTTTAATAGAAATATAGTACAGACTGTATATATAATTAAATTTTTCTGGTAAGCATATTACAGAAAAACAGGTAAATTAATTTTAATAATATATTGTATCTAATTCAACCTATCCAAAATGTTATCATTTTAACATGCTATCAATATGAAAACTTGTAACAGAAGGCATAATTAATGTTTTCTTCCCCTTGCTTTGTATTTGAAGAGCGAACTTTTAGTGCAGTTCAACAGTCTCTCTGTCTTAGTTTGTTTAGTGTTACTATAAAGAAATACCTGAGGATGAGTAATTTATAAAGAATAGTTTATTTAGCTCATGGTTCTGCATAATGTCCAAAAAGATGGTGCCAGCCTCTGCTTCTGGTAAGGACATCAGGCTGCTTTCACTCCTGGTGGAGGGTGAAAGGAAGCTGGTATGTACAGAGATCACATGGCAAGAAAGGAAGCAAGAGAGAGAAGGGGGAGGTGCCAGGTTCTTGGTAACAACCAGCTGTCCCAGGAACTAATAGAGGAAGAACTCACTCTCCCTTTCCTCAGTAAGGGCATTAATATGTTTGTGAGGAGTCTGCCCCCATGACACAAACACCTCCCGTTAGACCATACCACCAACATTGGTATCAAATTGCAACATGGATTGTGGTGGACAAAACATTCAAGCTATAGCATTCCTCTCCCTATCCTCCCCACACAAACTCATGTCATTTTCACATTGCAAAATACAATCACCCCTTGTCAATAGTCCTCAAAAGTCCCACAACTTGTTCTAGCAGCAACTCAAAAGTCTAAAGTCCCAAATCTCATTTGAGACACAAGGCAAGTTCTTTCCAGCTATAAGTCTGTAAAAACAAGTAATTTACTTTCAAGATACAATGGTATAACAGACATTAGGTAATCATTCTCATTCCAAAATGGAGAAATAGTCCAAAAGAAAGGTGTAACATGCCCCCACACAAGTCTGGAACCCAGCAGGGCAGACATTAAATCTTACAACTCCAGAATAATCTCCCTTGACTCCATGTCTCACATCCTGAGCACATTAGTGTGAAGGGTGAATTTTCAAGGTCTTGGGCAGCCTCATCCCCATTGCTGGGCACAGCCCATGTGGCTGCTCTCACAGGTTGGATTTGAATTCCTGTGGCTTTCTTCAGGCTGCAGTTGCATGCTACTGGTGGCTTGATTATTATGTGTCCTCATTGTAGCCCCACCCCAATGGCTCCACTAGATATTGCCCCTGTGGGTATTGTTTTAGTGGCTCAGCTCCTGTGGCAAACTTTTGCCTGGGCATCCAGGCTTTCTGATACATCCTCTAAAATCTAGGTAGAAGTTGCCAAGCCTCTATCACTCTTCCATTCTGGGCACTTGCAGACTTAACACTGCATGGATGCCACCAAGGCTTATTGCTTACACCCTCCAGAGCAGTAGCTTGAGTTGGACCTGGAGCTGTTTGAGCTGTGGCTGGAACCAGAGCAGTGAGAATATAGGGAGCAGCATGTTGAGATGGTGCTGATAAGTAGCATTTTGGCCCTGGCTCCCCAAACCATTCTGTTCTCCTAGGCCTCTGGGCCTGTGACAGGTGGGTCAGTCTCGAAGATTTCTGAAATGCCTTCAGGTCCTTGTCGGCATTTTCTTGATTATTAACATTTGATATCCATTTATTCATCTCTCTAGCAAGTTGTTGCTCATCAGCACCCTCAGAGTCCTCTCCTGATAATGCTCTTTCCTTCTCTGCCACATGGCCAGGCTGTAGATATTCCATATTTTAGTGCTCTGTGTCCTTTCTCATTATAAACCTCACCTTTAGGCCATTCCTTTGCTGCTGCATATGATCACAAACTGATAAAAATAGCTATGCCAGTTCTTGAAGTCTGTGCTCCTGACAAATTTCTTCCATCAGATACCCTATCTCAACTTCAGCCTTCCACAAAGCCCTCAGGCATGAATACAAAGCAGCCAAGTCCTTTGCTAAGGTGTAACAAGGGTGACCTTTGCTTCAATTCCCAATAGGTTTTTTATTTACATTCAAGACCTCATCAACTTGTCCTTTACTGTGTATATATTTTTTCATTTCTTTCTTCTTCTTCTTCTTTTTTTTAGAGACAAGGTCTTACTATGTTGCCCAGGCTGGTCTCAAACTTCTGTCCTTAAGAGATCCTCCTTCCTCAGCCTCCCAAACTGCTAGAATTGCAGGCATAAACCACCAAGTGCAGCCAGTACTGTCTATATTTCTATTAGCATTTTAGTAACAACAATTTGACCAATATCTAAGAAGTTCCAAACTTTCCCTCATCTTTTCATCTTATTCTGAGCTCTTAAAACTCTTCCAACCCACTATCCATTTCTAAAGACATTTCTACATTTTCAGGCATCTTTATAGTAATTCCCCAGTCCTAAGTACCAATTTCATGTCTTAGTCTATTTAGCCATAAAGGGATACTTAGGGGTGGGTAATTTATAAAAAGAGTTATTTTGCTCATGGCTTTGCAGGCTATACAAGAAGCATGGTGCTAGCATCTGCTTCTGGTGAGGGCCTCAGGCTGCTTCCACTTATGATGTAAGGGGAAGGAGAGTCAGCATGTTTAGGGATTACATAGAAAGAAAGAGGAGGGGCAGGTAACAGGCTCTTATAAACAACCAGCTCTCCTGGGAACTAATAGAGGGCATGAGGAGTCTGTTCCCATGACCCAAACACATCCCATTAGGCCTTTACCTTCAACATTGGGATAAAATTGCAATATGAGTTTTGAGAGGAACAAACATACAAACTTAGCACTGTCTCACTAATTTATTCCTGTGCAGAAAAGTCAAATAAAATGCATAAAGATATGTCCAGTTCTTCTCTCTTAAGGAAGAAATCTGATAAAAAGTATGGAGAGAAGTCCTACAAACAATCATAGAAATTTTGCTATGCTCTGGGGCTAACACATAAGTGAGTAGCATACGTATCTCCACTCCTCCAGTGGCACCCATGCTCACATGGTCCTAGGATGCCAGCTATAATTTAATCAGTTTCTATCTTAAGAAAGTATAGTCAAAATCAGGACAGCAAGCATGCCATCATTACAGGAATAATGCTGAACCTGTTTAACTTATAAAGAAGTAAATTGTTTGCCAACTTTAATACTTTATTGTGTGTCATGACACGTTGATCTTTCCTAAGACCTAAATTTATGGCTGCAGGCATTCACAGCAGAGCTGTAAAGGACATTAGAAATTATGTATTTTGATCCCCTCATTTTTCAGATGACCTCCCAGGTAAGCGATGGAAATGTCTGGATTGGCAATTCTTTTTATGTTTTTTTTTTTTTTTGTTGTTGTTGTTCAGTAGTTGCCTCTGTTTGCTCAGCATTTATTTTTATGTTTTACAAAAGGATGTGTATTATGTTATGTTATAATTGAAAGCCACCAGCATAAGCAGCCTAAATCCAATTCCTCTTCATTTCAGTCAAATTTCACATTTCATTACGACAGAATTAATTTGATGGCCAAATCTGGTGTGTTACTACTTTCCAGCTAGATTTGCTTCCAATTTAACATCCTAACTATGCTTGTAAAATAGACAATAAAACAATCTTTTCTGACTTGGGAAATACTCTTTATTCTTCATTTCTCTCTGCTCCACTGTAACATTTTAGCTGAGTTTTATGGAACAATCACTTTCCTCATCTAATTACTGCAATTCCCTGGTAGATGGCCTCCCTTGCCCTGCAATAGCAAAATTATCATAAATACACAATTCCACTGCCAGCATCTCATCTTGCACATGCGTCAGTGAGCAGAGCTAGGTTTTCCCCTCTCTAAATTGTGTTCTTGCTAAATTAACAGTTTTCATGTGAACCACTCAAGACTTTTTCTGACATTCCAACAAATAACCAAGAAAGTTATCTTGCCTCATAGGTACTTTTCAGGCTCGGTTCCTAGTGCTTACACATAACTGTGCATACAATGAACACTGAGCCAGAAGATGCCTAGTTGAATACATAGGTACCAAGACTTTTCTAATATGGACTAGTTGAGGACAGCTCTCCAAAGAAGATAGTAGCAAAAAATTATAGGTGCAGTAGCACGAACTTCACAGATCAGCTGGAAATTTTCATTCAACAAAATCTTTACCCAGGTTATGCTAACAAATGAAAACTTGCTTTAGAAATCAACACAGAAAAGAATCTGGTCTAGAATCCAGATTTGGTTTCAGAATTGAAGAGTGAGGTGCTGATTCCAGCAAAGACCAGGACCTGAGAAGGCCTTAGAGTCAAGCCAAGACCAAGAATATCCTGAAGAGGAGATTCCAAGCAGAATAGCCAGGCAGTGTCTTAACACTTACACCTTCCTCCAATCACACACTAGCATCAAGGTATTTATAAACAACTCTAAGTCTGGGATTAAGTCCAGAAAACAACTTGCTAAATAATTTGGGAATACATAGTCAAATTTCTTTTCAAAATCAAAGATCTAGATTTCATGTCCAGAAAAAAGGGAGCGATAAGACCTGACAACAAAGAAAAAGCGAGGGACAAAATCTCCAAGGTAAGTTTGAGGTTTAGAAGCTATGCAAGGTAGTACCAACCTCATTAGCAACTGTGTCATTTCTCTGGAACCAAAACAAGGTGGACACCAAGACAAATTCAGCGTACTTGATGTCGTTAGCTTGGGCCCTAGATCTTTGTTTCACTCTTCTGGAAACGTACCTTTCCTCTGGGACTGCAAGTTGAGCCCTCTGCAGATGGCAAACGGACGGCAGGATGCAGACAGGTACAAAAGGCACCGCATAGTCCAGCTGACATAACCTGGTTTGTGAGTGCAGCAGACCTTGAGAACAATAACAATAAACTTAATAATATCAGATTTTAGTTGTTATAATCATGACTAACTCAAGCAAAATTCATCAGTGGAAGTTAAAACCATTGAATGAATACTCCATGAGGAAACAAAATTATACATTGTCTCAAAGAATCTCCTCACTGATTACTGATTAATTACAAGAGGAAAACTGGTAATATTGTAGAAACCTGGTTGACTTCACCTTAGCTAAAGGACTGAAATTCACATCACCAGTAATGGCACAAAGCTACATGAGGTCCCTCCTGATATAATGTACTAAGAAAAACACAATATCTCTTTCGTAGTATTATTGCCAACAAAGTACATAAGCTGAATCTAATCACGACAAAACATGAATCAAACCCAAACTGAGTTACAGTCTTTTCAAAGTAACATCATTGTATTCTTTAACATGAGTGGAATAATAGGAATGAACAAACAGTAGGACTCAGGAAATATTTAGTACATCTCCCAAGGACTTTTCTTCTATGTGTAGTATGTGCAGGGGAAGAAAGATGACAATTCAGAGGCCTGTTTGTACCTAAAATTTCTTTCCAAAGATGATCAATAAATTGTTAATATTGGTTATCTTCAGAGAAGGGAGGTAGAGAACTGGGTTGGGAGACAGAAGAGTTTTTCACTGTAATCTTTTTATCCTATTTGAATTTTTAAAAATCATTTTGGCCGGGCGCGGTGGCTCAAGCCTGTAATCCCAGCACTTTGGGAGGCTGAGGCGGGCAGATCACAAGGTCAGGAGATCGAGACCATCCTGGCTAACACGGTGAAACCCCGTCTCTACTAAAAAATACAAAAAACTAGCCGGGAGAGGTGGCGGGAGCCTGTAGTCCCAGCTACTCGGGAGGCTGAGGTGGGAGAGCGGCGTAAACCCGGGAGGCGGAGCTTGCAGTGAGCTGAGATCTGGCCACTGCACTCCAGCTTGGGCGACAGAGCGAGACTCCGTCTCAAAAAAAAAAAAAAAAAATCATTTCAATGCATTATATATTTAAAGTTTTTTTAACTTAACTTCAGAAGATGGTTTTCAAGCATAAGGTTAAATGAAATAAACCAGACCCAAAAAGAATGCATACTGTATTATTTCATTTACATAAATTTCAAAAGTAACAAAAACCCATCCATGGTATTAGATATCAGGCTATGGTTTATTGTCGCCCTGAGATGGACGCACTGGTTGGGAGAAGCACAGGGCAACTCTGGGGATCTGGTCAGTTCAGTTTCTTAGGCTGCTCTGGGTATGCATACGTGTGCAATTGGAGAATTGGAGAATTCAGCAAACTGTATCCTGGTGACTTATGCAGTGTACTCTATGTGTGTTATACTTTAACTTTTTCAAAGTTTGTGATTTGTTTTAAAAAAACGAAAAGAGAAAAAACAAAGCCTAACTACATTGCAAAGCCATTATTTGTCCGTTTCTTCAAAGTAAAGGTGAAGAGCCATTGGCTCTTACCAGGTAAATTAGTTATTCTTTTCAAAGCAAGAAATCACCAACTTTACAAGGGGAGTGCACAAATTGATCTTCACTTACATTTCCAGTCTAATTTACTGCCACTTCCAACGATGAATTTTATGTTTCCATTATTTTGCAGACTTGTAGTCCCCTGAATATTCACTTCCACGTGCCTATGCCACTAGGAAACGTCTTCCCACTGCTGAAATGCTGTTCTCTTTACTTGTATCCTATTTAATTTACATTCACCCTGAAATTTCAGCTCAATAAACTTGCTTTGTAAAGCCTACTCTGCTTTAGCCCCTTACACACTGTTTAAGGCACTTTTCATATTGTATTATAATGCTTGGGCTACATGTCTTAACCTCCTTCATGAAATTGGTCATTAGGCTTTGAAGTAAGCAATGTGGGTTCAAGCTGGGCACAGTGACTCATGTAAATCCATCCCTTTGGAAGGTCGAGGATCACTTGAGGCCAGGAGTTGGAGACAAGACTGGGCAACATAGCGAGACCTCATCTCTACAAAAATTTAAAAATTTAGCTTGGTGTGGTGTCACATGCCCTATAGTCCTAGCTACTCGGGAGGCTGAGACAGGAAGATAGTCTGAGCTTGAGAATCAAAGTTACAATAAGCTATGATCACACTGCTGTACTCCAGTCTGGGTGACAGAGCCGATCCCAACTCAATGAAATAAAATACAGTTAAATTAAATTAAATTAAATTAAATTAAACAGCAAAATAAAGTAAATAAAAGGGAAATGTGGGTTCAAGCCCAAACTTTACTTCTTAATAATTTTGCATTGTTGACAAATAACTTAAACATGCAGTTTAAAAGCTTGGGATCCAGCATCAAACAAAATTCAGGATTGGCTTGTGGCTCCATTACTAAATTGTTATTTAACTTCTAGCCAGTTTCTTAACTCTGTAATTCTCAGTTTGCTCCTCAGTACAGTAAGAGTAATAAAAATACTAACCTCATCAGATTGTTGTGAGGATTAAATGAGATGACACGTTCTCTCAGTCATATAGTGAGTATACAGAAAGTTAGATATGTTGTGAAAATGCTGAGTTTCACTTTTCTCATCTCTAAAATGGGAACATCAATCTTCTATTCACAAGGCTGTTGTGGAGAAAGAAACAACATATTGCCAGACACTTTATTTGTGCTCAATACATTTTATTGAATGAATAAATAATTAATGGTGTATGTAGAGTGTCTGCTGAAATGTAGTGATGATGGCTTGCTTTGTTCTGATAAGAGGTTATTGTGGAAAGAGCTACAGTTATGGAATTAGAGTCATACATCCCTTGAACAGGCAAGGAATTTCCCTCTCATACCTCTAACATTCTAAACATAAAATACTAATGAATGTCATTCACATATTTTCAAATATGTAGTACCCAGTAAATTCCACATTTTTAAAAATAGGTATTCCAGAAGGCTAACTACCTACTGATTAATTTTGTTAATTGATCCAATAATTACAACATTCTTTTTTATTTCCTCAGATAAAATCTACTGTTTTATTGTAATTGTTAGTTAAATATGCTTTTAGATTGCCAGATCAAGTGATGGGAAACAATATTTTGAGTCTTAAATGACTGCTTGAAAATAAACTTTTGGCCGGGCGCGGTGGCTCAAGCCTGTAATCCCAGCACTTTGGGAGGCTGAGACGGGCGGATCACGAGGTCAGGAGATGGAGACCATCCTGGCTAACATGGTGAAACTGCGTCTCTACTAAAAAATACAAAAAACTAGCCGGGCGAGGTGGCCGGCGCCTGTAGTCCCAGCTACCCGGAAGGCTGAGGCAGGAGAATGGCGTAAACCCAGGGGGCAGAGCTTGCAGTGAGCTGAGATCCGGCCACTGCACTCCAGCCTGGGCGGCAGAGCGAGACTCCGTCTCAAAAAAAAAAAAATAAATAAATAAATAAATAAATAAATAAAATAAACTTTTGTAAACTAACCTGTTTGTATGGAATATATGTGTCTTCTATAGACACACACCATACACACACACACACACACACACACAGAGAGAAAATTTTAAAACCTGATGGACTTTTCTAAAAATGAACTTTGCAATGAATTCTTAGAAATTTTCTTTAAGAGTATGTCTGCATTAAAAGTGAGAACTCTATTAAAAAAGGATGAAACTATTTTCTATAGAACAGTTGTCCATCTGCATCAAAAGCATTTTATTTCCCCAGCTGCTATTAGTTTATATTGAATGCATATTCAGATGTGCTTCTACATACTCGGTTATCTCTTTTTTTCTTCAATGCACATTGAGCCATGTTTGAAACAGGATTGGTTTTCAGTTTTACTGAATACTGCATTTTGATAAATTCAAGGAAATGGCTAACTCAAGTATATTCAAAATGCATTATTTACAAAACTGAGCATTTTTCTGTATCCTTTTATATTTGTTTTTTTCCTTTTTGTTCTTTAATACATATCTTTCATGATAAATGTAAAGAAATTTCAATAAGCTTTGAAAATGGTGATTTCAAGATACTGAACCTGAACTCAATGTTTTCATTAGCTTATAATTCTAAGCATCTTCTATATTATTAGTAATTATTTATAAATTAGTTGTGACCTTACAAGATCCTGATAGAGTAGGCATGATTATCTCTTATTTTAAACTAGTTTCTTCAGAAAATTTATTGTGATGAGAAATAAATATACAAGTAAATAAATATTGATATTCACAACTTATTATTTTCCTCTTCCTAAGTAATATTTGATCTTTTGTTTTCTTGATTACCGAACCTTGTCATACTCACTAAGAGAATGGGTGAAAGGGAGAATTGAGAGGAACCAAGGAAGATTTCATTAATTTCTAGTGGAATAGAAACAATATTAATGTAGAACAGAAAGAAAAAGGCCTGAAATGAGAAAGGGGTAAGGGAGGCCTATAAAACAAAGGTAAGGTAGAATGGAGGGAGTTTTCAAAGATTTTTGGAAGGGAGTGAAGGAGGAAGTAAGGATGGGGGAAGATAGATAGATAGAAAGAGAGACAGAAAGAGAGAGAGAGAATCTGGGTTTGGAGAAAACTGTCATCATAACCCTGTAAAGCTCTTTGGACATGGTGTTAAGTTTTTATTACTACTGTAACAAATTACCACAAACTTGGAAGTTTAAAATAACACACATTTATTATCATATAGTGATTGTCTAAAATCAGTCTCACTGAGTTAAAGTGAAGGTACAAGCCAGGCTGTATTCCTTCTGGACCTTCCAGGATATTACACACATCCTTGACCTTTCTAGCTTTGAGATGGCCTACATTCCCTGGCTTGTGGTCCCCTACATCTTCAGAACCAGAGGTGGCTGGTGGAGTCTCACATTGCATTATTCTGACACTGGCTCTTCTGCCTTTCTCCTCTACATTTAAGGCCCTTTGAAGTTACAATGGGGCCACCCATATACTCCAGAATAGTCTCATTATTTTAAGGCTATCTGATAACAATCTTAGTCTCACTTGGAACCTTTATTCTTCTTTGCCATGCCACATAACATATTCACAGGTCCTGGGAATTAGAATATGGACATCTTGGGAGCCACTATACTGCCTACCACAGACATTAAACCTATATCCTTTATTTTACACAGGACAAAATTGTGCCCTGGAAAACAGAATTACTTCCCCAAGGTAAACATTCTATAATAATAAGCAATGATGCAAAAATATTCTGCCACATGACTCATTACAAAGCATGTAGAAATTCAATTTAACTTCAATTATTTTTGGTGGCTTTGTTTTCTCCATAAAGAATATGTATTAGTCTGTTCTCATGTTGTGAATAAAAACATACCTGAGACTGGGTAATTTAAAAAGGAAAGAGGATTAATTGACTCACAGCTCTGCAGGGCTAGGGAGGCCTCAGGAAACTTACAATCATGACAGAAGGGGAAGCAAACACATCCTTCTTCACTTGGCGGCAGAAAGGAAGAGTGCAGAGTGATGGGGGAGAAGACCCTTATAAAACTATCAGATCTCATGAGAACTAACTCATTATCACAAGAACAGGATGGGGAAAACCACCCCCATGATTCAGTTATCTCCACCTGGTTCCTCCCATGACATGGGGATAATGGGAACTACAATTCAAGATGAGATTTGGGTAGGGACACAGCCCAAACATATCAGGATAGCATATGCTTATAATCAATGATAAGTATTTATGTTTTTCATGACTTTTTATTATACATGTCTTTGATCTCCGTGCACTTTTTCTATGATTTTCTTTTTTCTTGTAGAGTTATAGTGAGAAACAAGTGATTTACAATAGCTCTCTTGTACCATTGAATACTACAACTGTTAGTTTCATGTCTTCAGTTGAGGACTGCATTACTTGAGGACAGGTGTTCTTCTCTTATTGGTCTCAATTTACACATTTTATTTTATAGTTCTTGTTAGAATGTGTACAGGTAAGCAGTTCAATACTATTTAAGTGCATGTATGAATATAGGACAGAAGGAATGAGATAGCAATAAAAGCCCTGGATGACAATTAAATAGATCTTGCTGGTTTCTAGTCCAAATCTTGCCACCAATGTTTGGTGTTGCTTTTCAATAACCCATAAGAAATGATGCAGCACAACTGGATCCTTTTCAAATTTATTTTTTCCCAGTTCTAAAGTTCTGTGATTTTAAAGGTGTTGGAAACACTTTTATCAATCTTCCACCTAAGGTGGCATATAAATGCCATCTATGGGAATGTGATTTTGATTTTACTGAGCAGCGAGATTATCCAGATCACATATTCCATGGAAAGCAAAGCTAAGTCAGTCAGTGGGAGGAAGATAAACCAAAGGACCAGAAAAAAAGAATATGGGCAAAAAAGTAAAGATAAATTTCAATATCTGCACCTTTTCTTTTCTACAATGAAGAGTACGATGGCTAATAGTTTGCTAATTTCTCATATTTTGTTTGCTTGACAAATTGTTTGAAGGTAAGGATAATATTGTACATCCTCCCCATTCCATGGGCTTGGTCTATACACATTTAATTCTGAGTCCTGGCACATGGAAACTGGGTTAACAAAAGTTGCCCCTGATAATGTGGCTTCAGGTAAGAAAAACAAACAAGCAAAAAAAAAAAACACAACAGACCCCAACACAAAGATATATTGAAGTATTGTGATAAAGCTTGATTATCTTGGATGTTCCATTTCCAGTATTGAAAACTTTTTCCCACCTGCCACTTGATATCTATATATTCACTCAAGTGCTCAAATGCACACACTCGTGGCTCACGGACACATATTGAACATGCACAAATACATACACACATACCTCACAGAATAAAACAAGAGGAAAACGAATGATCATTTCTATTAACAGACTGAGGGAAAAATGAGGTCAGATTCTGGATAAAAGCAGTAAATACATGCAGTGGTCCCAAGGAATAGACCTATGGATCTCCATATGTCCAGTTCATCTGCAATTCCAAACCCATTATTCCTATACACTCTTTATAACATTGGCAACCACAACTTAAACCTGAAACAAACACTGTTCTATAACATTGTTTTTGCTACAGTTACTATGAGATTGACAAGCAATGTTTAATAATGGATCTTGTTGCTGGTCATTTTCATTATCTGGAATGAAGCGCTGACTTCACATTTGATGTTTGCAAGCAGATCTGTTCATTTGTTCACACATTAGTTACCAAAAAACAATTGATTTGGCAAAGGTCTTATTTTTGTAGATGACTATTTTTTCACTTTTGTATATAAGCCTCGTTTCACTTTTGTTATTGTCTTCAGTTTCCCCCATGCAGTGTTAGCAAAAAGGACTTACTGTCTTTATTGTAAAGAAAGTGAGATGTGACTTTTCATTAGCATTAACAGCAATTTAACCTGTCACCTATCATATCCTGGTCTATATGCTCAGGACAGAGAGAGCCTGGTTTATCAGACCAGGCCTCTAGGCATCTTCCCAAATATATAAGGAATCAAGGGCTCATTGGGCCCTAATATTATAAAGATATTTCCCTGCAGGTTTTGAGCTGGAAGGGCTAGTTTTGCCTCTGCTGGTGTCCTCAGATTTTCTAGCCACAGGGTCAGAATTAACAATGCCCAGAATTGCCACTTTCTGAGTGTGTACCAAGTGGCTTGTTTCCCTGACTGTAAATCACCTCTCATTCTCTTTTGTGTGCAGAGATCTTTGGAAATATTGAGATTCAGTGTGTGCACTGGAGCTTGAGCTAAAAAACGAGAAATAATGACACACTGCAAAAAAAGTCCCCATGATTATCTTAACAAAATATCCTCTGGTTTCTTCCGGTGACATCTATACGAACATAATCCACTAATCTAAATTTGAAACTTTTATCTAATTATGATGTCTTAGGTTCACACAGCAACACATGCTTCAAGGTGCTGTGCTCCTTACTGCCACTCTGCTTTCACTGATGTCCTTTTTTTTTTTTTTGCCTTTTCTTGTTTTGCCCCTCTTTGAAGGCCCAGCTCATGTATGTAGCCTTCTCCTGTCAATTAAATGTAGGCAAGATACTCAATTGTCTGGGTTATCAAGTTGCCCTGTGTTCCTTATTCTGACTCCCCATCCTTGTCCCATTCGAGCTTGTGTCCTTTTTACTAGTTGTGTATGCCTCTCATCTTGCTGGAGCTCTCTGAGATCAGGGACTATGACTCATTCATCTAAACATGGAAGGATGTGATTTTCTGTTTTCTTCCCGAACTTGGTTCCTGCCCACTCCTATTTCTTATGGGAAAAGAGATTTTAGAAGAATATTGGGTATTCCAGATTTCTATAGAGAATGATTTTTTCTTTTCTTATTTTTTAATTTTTTAAGGTTCATAGTAGGTATATATATACATATTTGTGGGGTACATGAGATGTTTTGATACAGACATGCAATATGAAACAAGCTTATCATGGGGAGAGGGGTACTCATCTTCTCAAGCATTTATCCTTTGAGTTACAAACAATTTAATTACACTCTTCAGGTTATTTTAAAAATGTACAGTTTATTGACTGTAGTCACCCTATTGTGCCATCAAATAATATGTCTTATTCATTCTTTCTATGCCCACTAACCATTCTTATTAACAAAGCAGAGGCTTAAAGATGCTCCTCACTAAAGTTTACCTATTGCCATCCAAATTGGAACCAGGGTGAATCCTAACAATCTCAATGATAAATAATAGGTTCAAGGTTAAGTTAGAGCCTTTGAAGAAGTGAAGAGGAGTAGAAACTGAAAGAAGAAAAGGGAACAGGAAATAAGGAGCATTTGGACCCTGTCTATGGTTATGGCTAAAAGGACTGATAGAGTTTGGCTCTGTGTCTCCACACAAATCTCATCTCCAATTGTAATCTGCACGTATCGAGGGAGGGACCTGTAATGCCCACGTTTCAAGGGAGGGAACTGTAATCCCCATGTGTGGAGGGAGGGAGCTGTAATCCCCACATATCGAGTGAGGGGGGTGATTGGATCATGGGGCGGTTTCCCCCATGCTGTTTTTGTGATCGTGAGGGAGTTCTCATGAGATCTGATGGTTTTAAAAATGGCAGTTTTTTCTCCTGCTCTCTCACTTCCCTTCTGCCACCTTGTGAAGAAGATGCCTGCTTCCCCTTTGCCTTCCACTATGATTGTAAGTTTCCTGAGGCCTCCCCAGCCATGTGGAACTGTGGTCAATTAAACCTCTTTTCTTTATAAATTACTCAGTCTTGGCCGGGCGCAGTGGCTCACGCCTGTAATCCCAGCACTTTGGGAGGCTGAGGTGGGCGGATCACCTGAGGTCAGGAGTTCAAGACCGGCCTGGCCAACTTGGTGAAACCCCGTCTCTACTAAAAATACAAAAATTAACTGGGTGTGGTGGTGGGTGCCTGTAATCCCAGCTACTCCAGACACTGAGGCAGGAGAATAGCTTGAATCCAGGAGGCGGAGGTTGCAGTGAGCCGAGATCATGCCATTGCACTCCAGCCTGGGCGACAAGAGCAAAACACCATCTCAAGTAAATAAATAAATAACTCAGCTTCTGATATTTCTTTATAGCAGTGTCAAAATGGACTAATACAAGGACTGAATATAGTCTCAGTAGGCAAAATAAAATTATCAGTACTCTCCTTTGGGACCTTGTTACATGAGATTATATCCTGTCTGGTTATAGATTGTATCTGTAAACCCTTTGAAAATAGTATGGGACAAAAGAGTAGCGTTTAATAGATAGATATGGATAGAGAGCCAGAGAGATACATGCTGTAGGCACTTGGTACCTAACAGTTGTGCAATATAAATATTTGACAAATTCAATGGCTTGCAATTCCTGAAAAAAAAATTACAAACATCATTTCATCCTGAGTTCATCCTCAGTCAAGTGAGCATTACAGAGTGGCTTAGTGTAATCCTCTGCTTGAGATCAGCAGATTCATTAGCTCAGACAGGTGGAAAAGAGTAAATACATGAGCTGCTAGACTGCAGCAAAAGCCTGCTTCTCTTGTTCTCGCTCAGTGGACCCGGGCACACTGGCTCTCTGCTCAGAGTCCCTGTGTTTGAGGGATGGCTTAGTATAGCTCAGTTGCAACATGATGACACTTGCCTAGGATAAAGGAAGATGGAAAGGAAGATGGAGCCACTGAGCTTGCAGTGGGTGGGACATGACAAGTATAGCTTTATTTATTTGGACTGAAAATCACAGCTGGAAAGTGACTTGGACTATGTACCCATATACATCATCGTGGGCTGCAAATCGCCACAAACTTTTAGACAATACTTTGGTAATATTTGTTAAAAGTACAAATGCGTAACTTTTCAGCAAGCAGGTCATCTTTTTTAAAGAATACATCCTATAGAACTAATAGCACCAATGCAGTTGTGTGCACAATGATAAGTATGTAGCTATTAAAAAGAATGAGTTATTTACATAATGACCTGAATGATGTATGTTATACTGAGCTTAAATGCATATGACTGAGATATACACACACAAACACACACACACACACGCTCTCTCTCTCTCTCTCATGGACACAAACACACACACACATATATATGTGTATATATAGATATATATATGAATTTTTCCATTATCAAAGACTGCAATAACAATATATATGTATTTATGCATATTCTTATAAGCATAAAGGAAGGTATAGAAGGAACTTTCTAAAACCAGATTAGCTGTAACATCTCTGGCATTTATACATAGATAGTTCTTCCCAGTTCTAGAGAAAAAAAACTGAATCTCAAAGTGGTTATGAACATTTTCCACAGTAATAAAACTGGAAAGAAGAGGAGATGGAGCTAAAATACAGATAAATCTGTCTGAACTACACTGCTTCCTATAAGTTACACTTTTATTATTGTGTGTGTGTGTGTGTGTATTGTGTAGATACTTGTGAAGTGGTAAAATGGCTCATTTTATACTTTGTAGAAAGAGGTTGCCTTTAGAGCTGGAAAATCTGGGCCTAAGTCCTTGCTGTGTCCTTTATCTCTTTGATTCGAGCTACTCACTTAACATTTCTTTGTCTTTTCTTTCTTTCTTTCTTTCTTTCTTTCTTTCTTTCTTTCTTTCTTTCTTTCTTTCTTTCTTTTTTTTTTTTTTTTTTTTTTGAGATGGAGTCTGTCTCACTGTCACCCAGGCTGGAGTGCAATGGCATGATCTCAGCTCACTGCAACTTCTGCCTCCCAGGTTCGAGCGATTCTCGTGCCTCAGTCTCCCAAACAGCTGGGACTACAGGTGTGCACCACCACGCTTGGCTAATTTTTTTGTATTTTTGGTAGAGATGGGATTTCACCATGTTGGCCAGGGTGGTCTCGAACTCCTGACCTCAGGTGATCCACTGATCTTGGTCTCCCCAAGTGCTGGGATTATAGGCATAAGCCACTGTGACCGGCCTTCACTTAACATTTTTAAGCCATTATTCCCTCAATTCTGAAAAGGGAATAATAATTCCAGCCCACATCTCCTTACAAAATTGTTGTTAGAGTTAAATAAGATAATACAATACATATAAAATAGACTAGGCTATAAGCTTCATGTAACCAGGGGCTATCCATGTTTCTATTATCATTGTGTATCCAGCACACAACACAGTGCTTAGAATAGAACAACTGCTTCACAGTCCTTTTTAAAAAATGTAAAGTTTACTGAAGTATAATTTCCATGTAATAAAATTCACAAAATTTAAATGTAAAGCAAACATGTATACTTCTTTTTTTTTTTTTTTTTTTGAGACGGAGTCTTGCTCTGTTGCCAGGCTGGAATGCAGTGGTGTGATCTTGGCTCACTGCAACCTCTGCCTCCTGGGTTCAAGTGATTCCCCTGCCTCAGCCTCCCGAGTGGCTGGGACTACAGGCATGCGCCACCATGCCCAGCTAATTTTTTGTATTTTGGTAGAGACGGGGTTTCACCATGTTGGCCAGGATGATCTCAATCTCCTGACCTTGTGATCTGCCCATCTCTGCCTCCCAAAGTGCTGGGATTACAGGTGTGAGGCACTGCGCCCAGCCACATGTAACATTTTATAACAACTGCTTGATTAAGGTAGAGAACACTACCATCACCCAAGAAAAGTTCATGATGCCTGCCTCACCTGGTAAACACTGATCTGATTTCTATCACTAAAGAATAGTTTGCCCTATTCTAGAATTTTATATATTATCTTTTGAAGAACATAAGGTTTTAATTCTGAGAAAGTCTAGTTTATATATTTTTCATTTATTAATTGTTAATGCTTTAAACATAATAATTTTCGGTGCTATTTTGTAGTAAGAAATAATTGTTTACACCAAATTAACAAAGATACTGTCCTGCTTTCTTCTGGATGTTTTATAATTTTAGCTTTTACATTTTGGTCTATGATACAAGTTTAAATGTTTTGAATCCTGTAACATAAGGGTCACATTAATGTGTGTTTATGTGTGTGTGTGTGTGTTTATACGTCTGTTTATACTGGCTGTGGTCCCAGCCAGTTGTTTCAGTACAAGTTTTTGAGGAGACTACTCTTTATTTACTGGATTGTTTTGGCACCTTTGTCAAAAATCAATTGATCAAAATTAGAAAAATGCAAATCAAAACTATAAGGAGATGCCACTTCATACCCACTATGATGGCTATAATAAAAAAAGACAATAACTATGTTTTTGTGGGGAAAATGGACTCTTCATACACAACTTGTAAGAGTATAAAATGATGCAGTTGTTGGGAAAACAGTTTCGAAGTTCTCCAGATGTCAAGCATTAAGTTACCATTTGACCAAGCAATTACATTCTAGATACAGATCCAAGAGAAATGAAAACATACGTCCACAGGGAAATTCATACATGCATGTTCACAGCATCAATATTCATAAGAGCCAAGTGAAAACAATCCAGATGTCCAACAATTAATAAAGGGATAAATAAAATGTGGTACATCCATACAATGGAATATTATTTGGCCATAAAAAAGGAATGAAGTACTGATACGTGCCCAATACAGATGAACCTTGAAAACACTATGCTAAGTGAAAAAAGCCCGTCACAAAAGAAGACCACATATTGCATGATTCCATTTATATGAAATGTTCAGAAGAGACAACTCTGTGCCAACAGAAAGTAGATTCGTGGTTGCTTAGGGTTGGAGGAGATGTTTAAGGAAAAAGAAGACAGACTTTTAATCCTGTGGGGTTTCTCCTTGGAGTGATAAAAATATTCTAAAGTTGATTGTGTTGACTGTTACACAACTTTGTGGAGGTACTAAAAATAATTTAATTGTACAATTTAAATAGATAAATTGTAGGATGTGACTTGTTTATATTACTCCAGTAAAGTTTATAAAAATTATATATAATCAATTAATTATAAAACTACAGTATTCACGACACGATGGTATAAACATAAAGACATATATAAATGAAGCAAAATTGTATTTCTGGTTTATCTATTTTTATTTATCCATATCTATCTTTATGTTTATACCATCGTGTCTTGGATACTGTGGTTTTGTGATGATTAATGGAAATAGGGAATGTAAGCACTTGAACTTTGATTTTTCCCCAAAATATTTTTGACTATTTTAGATCCTTTATAATGTGCCATATAAATATTTTGAACTCAGTCTGGAAATTTCTACAAAAACGCTTGCTGCGATTTTCAGTGAGATTTCATGTGGGAAGAATGGGCATCTTAATAATATTGAATCTTTCAATTTGTAAATGAGAGACATCTCTTCATTTATGTAGACTTTTTAATATTTCTCTCAGCAATGACTCATTCCCACTAGTTTTCTATTTTTAGTATAGAGGATTTTAATGTTTTTGGTGAAATTCATTTTTTATTATAATTTTTTTTGTTTTCCAATCATTTTTTGCTGGAATATAGAAACATGAATGGCATTTGTATATTTACTTTATATCCTGCAATCTTTTTACAAGGGGACTTCAAAAAGTTCATGGAAACTATTATGAAAAACCTAAGCATGAATTTCAAATTATTTTTGCACCAAAATAAATTTGGACTAACTTGTTACAACACATCTGAACAGGATCTAGCTTGAGGCACTAAGTAGGATAAGACATCAGTTTCAAAAGAGCTCCTATCAGAGTAATATGAATTCTGCTCAAATTGAAGCAAGGACAAACATCAAGTTTATGGTGAATCTTGAATGGAAGAATGGTGAAACCATTGATCGTCTACAAAAAAAATGGAGACAATGTCCCAAATAAATTAGCGGTCTAGAAATGGATAACTTATTTTAAGAAGGGACAAAATAATGTTGAAGCCAAAGCCCACAGCAGCAGACCATCACCATCAAGTTATGAGAAAAAAATTAACATTGTTTGTGCTCTAGTTAAAGAGGACTGATAGTTAACAGCACTAACTTTAGCCAACACCACAGACATGTCTGCTGGCGCAGCTTACACAATTCTGACTGAAAAATTAAAGTTAATCAAACTTTTCACATTATAGGTGCCAAAATTGTTGTGCCCACATTAGCTGAAGACAAGAGCAGAGCTTTCAACTGAAATTATAAGCAAGTGAGGACAAGATCCTGAAACATTTCTGAAACCATGCAATGGATTCTCCTTGCCCACTGCCTAGACAGAGCTGATTTATCAAGACAAGGGAATTGAAATAGAGAGTTTAAGTCTCCCAGAGCTGGCTGTAAGGGAGACAGGATTTTTATTATTACTCTGATCAGTCTCCCAAAAAATTCACAGATTGGGGTTTTTAAGGATAATTTAGTGAGTAGGGGTTTGGAAAGTGGGCAATACTGATTGGTCAGGCCAAAGATGAAATTGTAGGGAGTCGAAGCTATCTTCTTGCACTGGGTCAGTTCCTGGGTTGGGACCACAGATCAGATGAGCCAGTTTATCAATCTATCTGGGTGGTATCAGCTGGTGCATTGGAACACAGGGTCTGCAAAATATCTCAACCATTGACATCAAAATTTTACAACAGTGACTCCTAAATCATAATTTCTAATCTTGTGACTAATTTGTTAGTCCTGCAAAGGTGGTCTAGGCCCCAGGCAAGAAGGGGTTTTGTTTTGGGAAAGGGCTGTTACCATCTTTGTTTCAATGTTAAACTATAAACTAAGTTCTTCCTAAAGTTAGTTAGATCTATGCCCATGAATGAACAAGTGCAATTTGGAGGTTAGAAGCAAGATGGAGTCAGTGAGGTGAGGTCTCTTTCACTGTCATGATTTCCTCAGTTACAATTTTTGCAAAGAAGGTTTCATTTCTTTGAAGACTTGTAACAGCAGATGAAACACGGCTTTACCAGTACAATCCTGAAGACAAAGCACAATCAAAGCAATGGCTTCCAAAAAGTCGAAGTGGCTCAGTCAAAGCAAAAGCAGACAGGTCAAGACCAAAGGTAATGACAACCATTTGGGCGGATGCTCAAGGCAATTTGCTTGTTGACTTTCAGGAGGGCCAAAGAATGATAACATCTGCTTATTATGAGAGTGTTTTGAGAAAGTTACCCAAGCTTTAGCAGAAAAGTGCCCAGGGAAGCTTCACTGGAGCAATTCTTCTGCACCACAACAATGTTCCTGTTCACTTCTCTTATGAAATAAGGGTAATTTTGTGAGAGTTTCTATGAGAAATCATTAGATATACACCTTACAGTCTTGATTTGGCTCCTTCTGACTTCTTTTTCTTCTTAGTCTTAAAAAAATCTTTAAAGAGCACCAATTTTTCTTCAGTTGATAACATAAAAGAGACTCTTTAGACATGGTTAAATTCCTAGGACCGTAGGTTCTTTGGGGATGAACTAAATGGCTGGTATCATCGCTTAATTAAGTGTCTTGGCCTTGATGGAGCTTATGTTAAAAATAAAGTTTATTATTTTTATTTTTATCTTTTAATTTCATTTTTCCATGAACTTCTAGATATCTCCCTGTAGATTCATTTACTAAGTCTAGCAATTTTTTGGTGTGTTCCTTATGATATACTATTCAGACAATTATGTTTTGCTTTCTATTTTCCAATTTTTATGAACTTCATTCCTTTTTTGTATTATTGCAATGGATAATACAATACTGAATACAAATTTTAAGAGTGAACATACTTTTCTTGTTTCCAATTTTAGAGAGAAATAATTTGGTCTTTAACCATTATGTACAATGTTGTCAGTAGGATTTTTTAACAGATGCTCTTTAACAAGTTAATAAAATTTTATTCTACTTACAGTTTACCAAGAGGTTTTATTTATTTCTTTAAGGAATGGTGTTAGACTTCATCAAATGCTATTCTTTTTCTATTAACGTGATCATGTAACTTTCTATTCTATTAGTGTGGTGGCTTATAATAATTGATTTTTGAATACTAAATCAAGCTTGCATGTATGGGATAAACCCTGCCTGATCATAATATATGTTCCTTTTGATGTACTCCTAGATTTAATTCTCTAACATACTCTTAAAGATTTTTGCATCTATTTTTATGAGAGATATTGATCTGCAAGTTTCTTGGAATTTTTTCTTTGGAGTCAGATCTTAATAGCATGATTACACTGGCCTTGTTCAAGAAGGGTGGAAGTGTTCTTGATTTCCTAAAAGTGTTTGTGTATTGGTCTTATTTCTTCCTTGAATGTTTGATACGCATCATGATGCTGATTAGCAATTTTTTTCCGAATTGATTTTCTCTTTTGCTTGCCTCTTTTCTATTCTGTTGATTTCTGCTCTTATCTTGAACATTTCTTGTGTTTTGTTTGCTCTTTAAGCTTCTTAAGCTTCAAGCTTCTAAAATTGGAGAGCAACATATAGTGCTTGATTTCAGTCCTTTTCGCTTTTTCTTAAATATTTAATTAGATTTAGAAAATTCCCTCTTGCAATGACTTAAACTGAATTACAAAGATTTTAGTGTTGTTTTTTCATTAGCATTCAATTCAAAATATTTTCTAATTTCTTTAGTAATTTATTCTTGGATTCTGGGTTATTTAGATGCATGTTATTTAATTTTCAAATGTTTGAGAATTGTCTGAATACCTTATTGTTACCGATTTCAAATTCAATTCTGTTGTATTCATAGTATATACTTTGTAAGATTTTAATATCAATAAAAATAAATTTAAAATAAATAAATGAAAATATAAAGATTTTAATTTCTTGAAATGTACTGAGACTTTTTTTGCCTCTCTTTCCTAACATGGTCTAATTTGTTGAACATCCCCTTCTGTACTTGGTCAGTGAGGTAAGGATAATTCATAGTGTGATTTAGATTATATGTATTTTTACTGATTTTTTTCTACCTGTTCTTCCCTTACTGAGAGTGGGATGCTAAAATCCCTGGCTATTCTTCTATAGTTGCTTATTTCTCACTCTAGTTCTATCAGTCTGTGCTTCATGCACTGGGTGCTTAGTTACTATAAGCATACGTGTTTTTGATTGGTATGTCTTCTCAGTAAATTGTTTCTTCCACCATTATATAATCTCCTCCCTTATCTCTCATAAAACTCCTTATCTTGATGTCTCTTTTAATTTGGAGTTAACATGGTCACATGTGTCTTCATATGCTTACTCTATGTACCCTGTATCCTTTTAATCTCTTTCTTTTCTTTTCTTTTTTTTTTTTTTCTTAGATTCAAACATATTTATTTTACTTCTTCACTTTAGGTAAAGATGCTTGAGTTAAGCATAGTTTCAGTTTAAGGCACGTTATCACCATTAGTTTGTGAAAGTCTCTTATCTTCTTTCTATGTATTCCCTAGTAGGCCTATTCCTCCCTCCTTCAATTGGCAGCCATTTTGCTGTTCTTTAATAGTATATCGTTTTTTAGGTAAGTTCTTGCAAAATGTGTATTATTGTTCTGTATGCATATGTATTTTTAATTTACATGAATGAAACTATACCTCTGTTTTTCTTATTTTCTTCACTGTGTTGTTTTTAAGATATATCCACATTTCTATATGTACATATAGTCCATTACTTATTGCAGCATGGTGTCCTGTGGCACATATCTACCACAATTCACCTCTTCACTCCATTCATACTGTAAATTATACATTGCTTCATGCCATACACACCATACATCTTCACTCTTCAGTAATAGACCCTACAATTGCCTTCAAATTATAACTATTCCACACATAACACTATAAACAACCTCATAGTGCTCTTTTCAGAACACTGGTTCCCACCCCAGGGCCACAAACCAATACTGGTCTGTGGCCTGTTTGGAACTGGGCAGCATGGCAGGAGGTGAATAGTGGGCAAGCCAGCCAAGTGCTCACATTACTGTCTGAGCTCCACCTCCCGTCAGATCAGCGGTGGCATTAGAGTCTAATAGGAGCACAAACCCTACTGTGAACTGCGCATGCAAGGGATCTAGTTTGCCCACTCCTTATGAGACTCCAATGCCTGACGATTTGTCACTATCTCTTATCACCTCCAGATGGGACCATCTAGTTACAGGAAAACAAACTCACCAATTCTACATTATGGTGAGTTGTATAATTATTTCATTATATATTACAGAGTAATAATAATATAAATACAGTGCACAATACATATAATGCACTTGAGTCATCCTGAAACCATCCCTCCACAATCTGGTGCATGGAAAAATTGTCTTCCAGAAAACCAGTGCCTGGTGTCAAAAGGTTGGAGACTGCTGTTTTAGAATATATGTAACTTTCTTGAGATAAATAGTTAAGAATGTAATTGTTGAGCCAAGGAGTTTCACTATACTTAATTTGATCAAGTATTGTTACATTAGCTTCAGAATACCTCTATTAATCCTTACATCCTTCAATAGGGTATGAGGATTAACATAGCCCCACATCTTTGCCAATTCTTGACATTATCCTATTTTTAAATTTTTGCTGATTGAATAAATTTTTTAAAAAATGTTATTGCATTCTTATTTAAATTGATATTTATTTGATGACTAATACATTTGAGCATCTCTGCATACACATTTTAGTCTCTTGGATTTACTTTTTCTATAATTTGCCCATTGTTCCATTGATGTGGACTTACTCAAGTTCCTTGTATATCTTAGATAATCATCCTTTGTTGGTTTTAGATATTTCAAGTATCACTTCCAAATCTGTCTTTTGTCTCTTAACTTTGTCCATATTGTTCTTTGTTGAACAGAAATCATTAATTTAATTTTTTATCAGATTCACTGAGATTTTATTCACATACAGCAAAATGCACTAGAGATATATGGTTCTGTGACTTTGGACGCATGTATACAGGCATGTATCAATCAAGATGTAAAATAGTTCTGTCATCCCAAAACTTTCTCTCAGGAATCTTTGTTGACAATCTTCTTCCCCTGTCTCCAGCTCTGGCAATCAAAAGTCTAATTACTGTACCAGCAGTTTTGCAGTGACCAAACTGTTGTATTAACAGAATAAATGTTTTAAGGATTATCCACATTACTAAATGTATCATCACTTTTTTACTTTTTATTTCTAAATAGCATTTCATTGTTCAGCTATATCACAGTTTGTTTGCTTATTCACCAATTGATGAACATTTTAAAGGTCTATTTAAAGGCTAAAGCTGGCCGGGCATGGTGGCTCACACCTGTAATCCCAGCACTTTGGGAGGCCGAGGTGGGCGGATCACTAAGTCAAGAGATTGAGCCCATCCTGGCCAACATGGTGAAATCCCGTCTTTACTAAAAATATGAAAAAAAATTAGCTGGGCTTGGTGGCATGTGTCTGTAATCCCAGCCACTCGGGAGGCTGCGGCAAGAGAATTGCTTGAACCCAGGAAGCAGAGGTAGCAGTGAGCTGAGATCGTACCACTGCACTCCAGTCTGGGTGACAGAGCAAGACTCGGTATCCAAAAAAAAAAAAATACCTAAAGCCATACTTCAGCCGAGCACAGTGGTTCATGCCTGTAAATCCCAACACTTTGGGAGGCCGAGTTGGTTGGATCATTTGAAGTGAGGAGCTCAAGACCAGCCTGACCAATATGGTGAAATTTCATCTCTACTAAAAATACAAAAATTAGCGGGCTTAGTGGTGGGCACCTGTAGTCCCAGTCACTCGGGAGGCTAGGACAGGATAATTGCTCGAACCCAGGAGGTGGAGGTTGCACTGAGCTGAGATTGCGCCACTGCACTCTAGCCTGAGCAACAAAGTCAGATTCCATCTCAAAAAAAAAAAAAAAAAGTCCATATTATTAATTTTTATGTGCCTCACATCTGGCCCTTTCTCACTTCCTAACTCACTTTCTTTCCCCACCCCCAGCCCTGCTCATTTCCTACTTTGCTTATCATTTCCTGTTTCTTGCTTCTCATTCACATACCCCACACTGCAAAGTAATGATGCTACCACACTGTAATTGTATGTGTGACCTCCAGTCCTTTGTGCAATTGTCATCATACCCTTTACTTCTAAATACTGTAAATTATATTTTTGCTTTAAATAGCTGGCTGTATTTTAAATAAATTATAAGTTGAAAAACACTTTTAAAAATATTTGTCTATTTTAAAAATGATTTCTAGTGCACCTTATTCCTTCCTGTAGATTCAATTTTCCATCCTTCTCTTTTGCCTGGGTATCATTTATCTTTTGCTTTCAGACATCCTTTAACATTTCTTACAGTGCATATCTATTGGTGACAAAGTATCTGTACTTTTATTTATCTTAAATTATCTGTATTTCACCCTAATGTTTGAAAAAAAATATGTTTTAGATATAGAATTCTGTGTTGAAAGTTTAAAACATTATTTTCATCACTACAAAGATATTATTTCATTATCTTCTTTTATCAGTTGTTTCTGATAAGAAAGTCTGTATTCCTTCCATTCCTGTTCCTGTGGACATGATATATCTGAGACTTTTGTGGTGCGGTAGGAGGTTAGTGGTCCTTGCTGCCTTGAAGAATTTCCCTTTATCTTTGGTTTTCAGGAGTTTCACTATTATATGCTTAGGTGTGGTTCTCTCCTTATCCTGCTTGAATTTTGCTAAAGATTCTTGAACCAGTAAGTCAGACTTTTTGTTTATTTTTTGTCTGATTTTTCATCAACATTTTGAAGACTTCAAACGTTATTTCTTCATTTATTTTCTACTCCAGTTTTTCTTTTTTATTTCAGGTGATGATTCACATTACCTCACAGGTCTCTCAGGCTCTGTTAATTTTTCTACCAAATTTTTATTGCTATTTTCCAAATTGGATAAGTTCTATTAATCTGTCCTTAGATTTGCTGACTTTTTTCTTCATTTCCCAATCTGATCTTAAGCTCCTACAGTGAATTTTTCATTTTAGTTATTTTGCTGTAGGATTTCCAAATTTCCATTTGCATCTTTTTACTGTAATTTTATTTTTCTTTTCTGATGAAGTGCCCTCTCTTTGTTAAGACCACATTTTCCTTTAATTCTTGAATATATTTATAATAATGCTTTATATTCTGTCTTCCACTTCCACCATGGACCATCAGGTTCAATTTCTGTTGACTTTTTTTCTTTATCAGGAATCACAGATTTTTGGTTTTGGTTTTTGTTTTACATTTTTTTTTATTTTACTTTTTTACATTTTGGAAAGTCTAGATTTTTATATTTTTCCCCTGGAGAATGTTGACCCTTTTCTTTTAGCAGTCAGTTCAATTACTACCTGATCATCTTAAACTTATATAGGCTTGGCTTCATACTTTGTAAGTGGGAATTTGTGTACAGTGTTTCTCAAATGATTCAGTACTGTTGAGGCTCAAATTCCTAGAAGATTGTTTTAGGACTTGTTTTATGCTTTGTAAAAATGAGTGTAGGATAGGTTTTATTCTAGGGCATGACAGAAAGGTCTAGTCATGACCTTTCTGTGATCTCTGCTGAGTGGCAGGTATTTTAACAGGGTATGAAGAAGATCTCTTTAGTCTGACAGGGCCTGAATTATAAAGTCTTCCAGCTGGCTCTTCTGTGTGACTGATTATCCTCTAGTATTTTTGATCTCCTATTAACCTCACAGCAGCTGAGACTGGGCAAGTCTTGTGATCTTGACCTGCCTATGTGCATCTCCGTCCTCTTCCAGGGACTTGTGTGAGACCTCCTTGTAGACTCCTGGGCCTTCCTCTCTGCAAAAGTTCCTCCTTTCCCATTCCCTTTTCATCAAACGTTCATGTTACCCACGAGTTCCCCTCAAATCTAATCTCAGAAGTACTGCTATATCATTCTTGGAATTGTTTCTGTGCTGCTTTAGGAAATTGTTCCTTGTTAGAGAGCTGGGGGATTGTGGTGATTGCCTCAACAGTTTTCCTTCTGTTTGAGATTTCATGCTTGCGTTGCCTACTTAAGAACTATTGTCTCATAAATTTTATCCAACTTTCATGTTGTTTAGTTGAGAGGCCTAGTTTGGTGCCAGTTTACTTATGGTCAGAAACAGAAGTCTCTGCTGCATGAACCTTTATTGAAAGGATAAACTAATAAATCAGTGAAAGAAGTCGATACTTCTATTTATATGACTCACCAGATAATGATGACTTTCTAAATATATAATGCCCTCACCCTGTCCAGCTGACATAATCACCTGAACCTACCTATTCTTGGGGCAAGGGGTAGGCAATTTGATTCCAGAAAGAGATATACCTCTTACCTCACTTAAATTATGACTCTATTAAGACTCTTCTGTCAAATGTGGTGTGGAAAGCTCTCATACTTTACAAGTGAAGATTACTTGATCCTAAATATAAGTTTGTAGATGAGACAACGGAACTCAATATGGACCCTGAGGCTGTGTAAAATCTCCACTCTTATCTTGCTGGTGCCACTCTTATCTCATTCCTCTTGTTTAGAACTTTAAGTTGTACCGACTCACCAGTACACTGTATGATCATCTACCCATTAGATGACACTGGCCCTTCCATGCCCCCAATAGCCACTACCGTTCCTTACTTCTATTCTAGACTTTCCTCCTTTTCTGTGTCTTTCTAGTTTTCACTCTTCTAAATATTTAGCTTGATTCCCATTTCCAGACTTTTTTTTTTTTTTAGTTTTGACCAGGGTTGAACATAAATTAAATCCTTACTGTTAAGGACATTCATGGCTAAAAGGCTAAAAATTAGGGAAATTCTCTTTTTCTTGCTGTCCCTAAATTAATATATATATTCTTTTAATATGGCAGTAAAAAAAGAATCAGAAATTTTCAATAGACATCAGCCAAAAAGTTTTTCTTCACTATGCCCTTTTCTTTGTGTACTTGAAATAATATTAAGTAATGATTTCAAAAACCCTTCTTTGTTTTCTAAGCCCTCTTCTGTTACAATTTATCTCCTTATGTTGTTTTAGTTGTTGAAACAAGGAAGATTCCCACCTCTTTTGTCTCCATCAGTCACAGTCCAGCTCCATGAACATGACCTACTTTGCTAGAATTTAAGGTTACCTATATCCCTTTTGAAACCCACAATGATTAATGATTATCCAACTTTTACCTTCTTAATTTGGAAGATCTTTAATAGAAATACTATGTATAACCAAGCAATAAATATTTTTATAATGTTGAGCAAGAGATATTAAATGTTACTTAACATTAATACCTTTTGCTTTTGCCTTGCTATAATGTAAGTTGATTATTTCCAGGGAGTGGGATGGCTCAAGCCTTTCTTCAGGAGTGGGACTAGGGTGAGGCAAGTGAGATACCTAGGGCACAACATTTATACAGGCGTTCACTCTCAGAATCATGTAAGCACCAATTTTAACCTGGTAACAGCTGATCAAGCCAAGGCCATCTTTTACAATGTGGTGAAAACTTGTCACATAGCAAATAATCCAGTACCTCCACTAACCACCACACTTAATTTAGCACAATTATGTCAATCTGTTTGGATTGTTTCACAAACTCTGCCATCTACCGGCTGGCCAGTACTTTCCTTTCTTCCTTTCTTTTTCCTCCTTTCTTCAATTCTTCCTTTATCTGTTGTCTTTAAAATATCAATTCAGCTGCATCCATGTCCCTACAAAGGACGCAAACTCATCCTTTTTAATGGCTGCATAGTATTCCGTGGTGTATATGTGCCACATTTTCTTAATCCAGTCTGTCACAGATGGACATTTGGGTTGATTCCAAGTCTTTGCTATTGTGAATAGTGCCGCAATAAACATACGTGTGCATGAACTGAACAATGAGATCACTTGGACTCGGGAAGGGGAACATCACACACTGGGGCCTATCATGGGGAGAGGGGAGGGGGGAGGGATTGCATTGGGGAGTTATACATGATATAAATGATGAATTGAAGGGTGCTGACGAGTTGATGGGTGCAGCACACCAACATGGCACAAGTATACATATGTAACAAACCTGCACGTTATGCACATGTACCCTAGAACTTAAAGTATAATAAAAAAATAAATAAAATAAAATAAAATATCAATTCATACTCAGTTTTATAACAGGCACTCTTGTAGGTACTGGGAATACAATGATGAAAAAGATTAATGTCTCTGTTCCCATGGAAATTGGTCTTTGGGAGAGAGGAATTAAACATGTAAAAACTTTGATTTTAATAATTTCTATAAAAAATAGGATAATAGTATTATATTTATTTAATATATTTAATAGATGAAATTTCACGGACATTTTAATCTGGGTGGTCAATGAAGACCTCTCTGAAAAGATGACTTTAGATGATACTGAATAGCTAAAAGTTGTCCTAATGACAATCATTAGGGAAAAGATTTCACAAAGAGAAAACTATAAGAACGCATACCCTAAAGCAGGAACAAGTTTTGCAGGTTCAACAGAAGGTACAAAATTCTTGTTTTCTGAAAGTCAGGTGAGTGAGCACCAGACTATTAGGAAATGTGGATAGTAGGTGCCAATCATGTAGGGTGCATGCCCAGGCAGGGCTCTCCATGCTCCCCTATCAGTTTATAATTTTACATATGATATTGAAATTATTTTTAGATCTCCCATACTTCTGATACAGGATAGAAGAGTAGAGAGACAGAAAAGATGAGCCAAGTTGAACATCTCGATGATATTGCTTCTCCTATTGTGTGGTGATAGAACTGATTAATAAGACCCTTGTCCTGCATAAATTATCTTATGAGTAAATATATATCTAGAAAACCTGGACGTAAAGTTTAAATGCCAATATGTTTAGGTGTTAAATGAATTTGATAGTAGCGTTTGGGAAAATAACTTGATTGTAGTCCAGGGAAGCCAAAGAAAGTCTTGTGATTTGAGGTGTATGCTTCAAAGCTAATCAGACTTCTAAGCTGAATAAACATATGATCTCATTTCCCATGTAACTTTCTGCAACTTACTGGAAAATTCCAAGAGTCAGAAATTTTATCTGTAAAATAGGAATATGACACCAGTCAGTCTCAGTTTGAGCAGAGTAGAAATATAAAGGATTTAATTTAGAAAATAAAATGCTCACAAAACCTTTGGAAAAGCTGAAGGAAAAGATTTCATGTTGAGCTTCCAGGAATGATGACTGCCTGATAAACACTACAGAGTAGCTACTGCTACAGTAATAAAGAAACTGGTAATTTGGAAATTGCTATCTGTATTAGTTGTCTACTGTTGGCTAGCAAATTACCACACCTGTAGTGACTTAAAAAGCAACATAATAATTATCTCATGACTTCCATGGAGCAGGAGCTCTGGGTAATCACAGCTGGGGCCTCTTCTCAAGGTCTCACATGTATGCAATCAGAGTGTCTCATTCAAGGCTCTGGGTCCTCTTCCAGGCTCAAGTGGTTGTTTGGTGTGGAGATTGTAGGACCAATTTAGAATTTTGCTCACCACACTGCCTATCTGTTGGATTCAGTACTACACTGCTTTAGCCACAATCCCCTCAAGCAAAATACATCTCCTGTGCCCTGTATGCTCACACTCATAATGTTACTGAATGGATGATTTATTCCACCCTTGCTCACCCACTATGGTATTGGTAACAGAAGCATTACACAGCTTTTAAATATACCTGCCAGCAGAAACAAGAGATATGCAACTTTTACTTCCTCTTAAATATCATGCAGATGGCCAGGCATGGTGGCTCACACCTGCAATCCCAAGACTTTGGGAGGCCGAGGCGGGCGGATCATGAGGTCAGGAGATTGAGACCATCCTGGTTAACATGGTGAAACCCCGTCTCTATTAAAAAAATGAAAGTACAAAAAATTTAGCCGGGTGTGGTGGCAGGTGCCTGTAGTCCCAGCTACTCAGAAGGCTGAGACAGAATGGTGTGAACGTGGGAGGCAGAGCTTTCAGTGAGCCGAGATCGTGCCACTGCACTCCAGCCTGGGCGACAGAGTGAGACTCCATCTCACAAAAAAAAAAAAAAAAAAAATCATGCAGATGTATTGTTCTGAAGGACTTTAGGAGATATCCAAAGTAGTAAGATAATCTAGGAAACTGAGAATTTAACTTTCCATCTTTCTGTTTACAGTAAGGAACAGTATAAGGATGATGGAATAAAACTGATCTAGCCAGTTTACAATCTTTACCCACTTTTCACAGGGCTATGGGGAATAGTATATGAATAACCCAGGAATTAGTATCCAGTGCCTTGGCTGGCAGTGTGCAATGAGTAAATGTTAGGTCACTTCTCATTTCATAAGACTAGACTTAAGATGACACATCAAGGACAGGTAGAAATCATAATTCTACTTCTGTTAACTAAACTTCATTGAATGCTTACTATGTGGTTGGTATTTTTCCTGTATTTAATATCCATTAGCTCATTTGATTCTCACAGTAAATCTATAAATTAGGTACTATTCTTCATGAGACATGAAGAGCTTAAGCAATTTGCTCAAGTTCACAGATCAGAGTCAAGATATGAGCGGAGGCAGTCTGGTGCCTGAATTCATGAATGAACTACCTACCACCCATAGAGATTTCCTTAGATTACAAGAGAATTGCTCTTCTAAGAGTGTGAGATAATGAAGTCTAACAATAGTTCAATAATAGACAATCAACCCAGGAGTTTTGATTCATGTTTGTATCAGGGCCCACATGGTACAGTGCCAGGAATCTTTTATACCCATTTCCTGGGTGGCATTTTAGGTGGCAACCCTAATATAAAGACTTCTCAAATCAGAACATCTCGTTGTGAGTCCTTAGGCTCACAGATGTGGTGCACTCTAGATATGGTCAAGGTAAAATCACTTGCTCTTCCATGGATTCCAATACCTGCTTGCCATCTCTATATTTTTCTCGGTTGTGTTTCTCCTTTGAGAGAAACTTCACTATTCACATCTCCAATTTCACTAAACATCATTTAATACAGAAAATAGGTGGTAGAACATTGTGTCAGAGCAAGTTCTTTTCATTCACTTATTTGCATATATAGTCAATTCCTCATTCATTAGATAAGGAATACATGAGGACAAAATCAACACTAAGAATTCAAAGATTACTAATAAGCTATATTTCACAAGGACAGGCATGCACATAATACAACAGAGCAGGGTGTGCCTATGTGTCTATTAGATTGTACAACATTTTACTGAGAAATTTACCCTGTCTATATGATGCATTGACTAAATCCTTGTCAATTATCTAAGTCCAGGAAATTAATTTAGATGTCATTGTATTATTCCACTTCATAAATGAAGAAGCTGAGACCCAGAAAAGTTAAGGAAATTTTACCTTTTACTTTTTTGTCTTTGGACCAGGCTCACAGTAATAAAGTGGGGGTTGAAATTTTGGAATGCTAAACTCTGTGGTCTTGAGTATATGACTCACCTTCCCACTATGTTAAATATAAATGTCAGTCTTCTAAGCATTGGTCTCAATACTGCATGTACTTTGCAAAATATGAAGTGTTGTACAATGTATGACTTAAATGTGGGTATTGCGTATTCCTACTTGTCTGCCTTTAAAGGAATCTTTGTTTCTGGGAAAAATGGAATGGATTAGATACTCTTAAAGAGTACATTGTTGTTTAGGACTAGTCAGTGTTTTTCTTCTTTTTTTGCTTATAGCATCTGGATTAGTCTATTCTCACACTGCTATAAAGCATTACCTGAGACTGGGTAATTAATAAAGAAAAGAGATTTAATTGGCTCATGGTTCTACAGGCTGTACAGGAATCATGGCTGGGGAGGTCTCAGGAAGCTTACAATCATGGTGGAAGGTGAAGGGGAAGCAAGCACATATTCACATGGCCAGGAGGAGAGAGTGTGAAGTGGGAAGTGCTACATACTTTTAAACAACCAGATCTCATGAAAACTCACTCACTATGACAAGAACAGCACGGAGAAAATCTGGCCGATGATCAAATCATCTTCCACAGGTCCCTCCCCCAACACTGGGGAATACAATTCAACACAAGATTTGGGTGGGGATACAGAGCCAAACCATAAATGATATGAATGCTCCCATGGCCCCTCCCAAATCTCATGACCTTCTCACATTTTAAAACAAATTATGCTTTCCCAAAAGTCCCCCAAAGGCTTAACTCAATCAAACATTAACTCAAAAGTCCACATCCAAAGTCTTACCTGAGACAAGGCAAGTCCTTTCTGCCTATGGACATGTAAAATAAAAAACAAGTTAGTTACTTCCAAGATATGATGGGGGTACAGGCATTGGGTAAATGCACCCATTCCAAAATGGAGAAATTGGCTTAAACAAAGGGGCTAGTGGCTCCATGCAAGTCTGAAACCCAGCAGGGCAGTCATTAAATTTTAAAGCTTTAAAATAATCTCCTTTGACTCCATGTCTCACATCCAGGCCACAGTGATGTAAAGGGTGGGCTCCTAAGGTCTTGGGCAGCTCTGGCCCTATGACTTCTTAGGGTACAGCCCTCATGGCTACTTTAACGGGCTGGCATTGAGTGCCTATGGCTTATTAAGCTGTGCAGTGCAAGCTGCTTGTGGATCTACCATACTAGGGTTTGGAAGATTGTGACCCTCTTTTAATAGCTCCACTAGGCAGTGCTCCAGTGGGGACTCTGTGCGGGGTCTCTGACCCCACGTTTCCCCTCTGCAACTGCCCTAGTAGGTAGAGATTCTCCATTAGAGCTCTGCTCCTGTAACAGACTTCTGCCTGGACATCCAGGCATTTCCATACATCCTCTGAAATCTAAGGGGAAGCTCCCCAGCCTCAGCTCTTGCCTTCTGTGTAGTCACAGGCCTAACATCACATGGAAGCTGCAAAGGCTTGGGGCTTACACCCTCTGAAACAATGGCCCAAGTTGTAACTTGGCCCCTTTTAGCCATGGCTGGAGCTGGAGTTGCTGGGACACAGGGCACCATGTCCCAAGCCTTCAGAGGGCAGTGGGGCCTTGGGCCTGGCCCAGGAAACCATTTTTGCCTCCTAGGCCTCCAGGCCTGCCATGATCAGCTCTGAAATGCCCTGGAGGCATTTTCCCCATTGTCTTGGCTATTAACATTCAGACCCTCTTACGCAAATTTCTGCAGCCTCGAATTCCTCCTCAGAAAATGGATTTTTCTTTTATGCCATGTCGCCAGGCTGCAAATTTTCCAAACATTTATGCTCTGTTTTCCTTTTAAATATAAGTCCCAATTTCAGATCATCTCTTTGTGAACACATATGAATATACGCAAAGCAGCCAGGCCATATCTTCAATGTTTTGCCCCATAGAAATTTTTTCTGCCAGATACCCTAAATCATCTCTCTCAAGTTTAAAAATTCCACAGATCTCAAGAGCAGGGGCAAAATGCTGCCAGTTGGTTTAATAAAGCATAGCAAGATTGATTTTTACTCCAGTTCCCAAAAAGTGCCTCATCTCCATCTGACACCACCTCAGCCTGGATGGACTTCACTGTCCATATCACTATTGGCATTTGGTCACAACCATTCAACAAGTCTCTAGGAAGTTCCAAACTTTCTTTCATCTTCTTGCCTTCTTCTGAGCCCTCCAAACTCATCTAACTTCTGCCTGTCACCCAGTTCCAAAGTTGCTTCCACAGTTTCAGGTATTTTTATAGCAGTGTCCCACTTCTCTGGTACCAAATTTCTGTATTGGTTCATTCTCACCCTACTATAAAGAAATACCTGAGACTGGGTAATTTATGAAAAAAAAATTAATTGACTCACAGTATGTCAGGCTGTATAGGAAGCATGCCTGGGGAGGCCTCAGGAAACTTAAAAATTATGGCAGAAGGTAAAGGGGAAGCAAATGCCTTTTTCACATGGTAGAGCAGGAGGAATAGGGCAAAGGAAGAAGTGCTATACACTTTAAACACTAGATCTTATGAGAACTCACTTCACAAGAACAGCAAGGGGGAAATCCACCCCCATTATCCAATTGCCTCCTACCAGGTCCCTCCCCTAACACAGGGAATTACAATTCAACATGATGTCTGGAAGAGGACACAGAGCAAAACCATATCAGCACCCTAATTTTACTTTGGAAAATGACTACATCCTCATTTCATGTTCTTCTGGTGGGAATGTCAATCCCAGGATTACAAGTGTTTGCTTCAAGGCTGGGGAGATGTCCTAAGGCTAATAAGAGCCCTTGCCCTAGCACCTCCTCACTCTCAACCCAGGGTTTTGGCCAGAGCTATTGAGAATGATTATTTTCTAAAGATAGACCTTGGAGTGCCCATGCAACTGAAATGCAGGTTAGTTACTTGCTGCTTGCAGTTAACAAGAGCAAGGTCTGGTATAAAGAAAGTGATTTACTCTAAAGCTAGCTTAGGGGAAGTTATACAGGCTTCCCGCTTTAAGGGTACTGCTTTGCTTTTGGATAAGAAAGAAGGCACTTTTTAAAATGCAGGGGAGGAAGAGAGCAAGGAGGGTGGTCCATATGCTAGCTCTGGTGCTTTATCTACTGGGCAGTTAAGCTGGTTGACTGCTGGTGCCTTCCTGGGCAGGACTAGTTGGAAAACTCCCCAGGTGGGAGAGAGTCTTGTATCTCTTGAGGCAGTCTCCTGGTGGGAGGGAATCTCATAGAAATGGTCTGTTATCTCTCAAGGTAACCTCCTAGTGGGTGAGAGTTTCTTTCCGGAACTTGTAAGCAGTAGTTAGATGAACTTGCCCTGGAGTGACTGGTGAATGGGAGGTAAAAGGCTATATTTGCATTTCTAAAGGGCAAAGTAGGAAGTGGGGAATTGGGAGGCAAAGTCAAGAAAAGAGGAAAAAATTATTAAACTATCTTTTAGAAAAATGGTGGTACTCAGTTACACCCAGTTGTATAGGGCAAATTATTTCCTTTTTATATATAAGTTAGTTGATGTCCTTTTATCCCCCTAAAACTTTGCACATGGTCATCTCCTCCATGAATGGTAGATTCCTGATAATATCAATGCTTTATTCATAGTAATTTTTCTCACACAGAGTACAGTCCTCAGAGCATGGGAGACTTTCAGCAAATATCTACAAATTGACAGGAGTTTATTTTAATACTTGCAGATACTGACTTCTTTAGGGCAGAGAACAAGTCATCCTAAGTACTCAAGGGCTTAATGTGTGGGCACCCCATTACATCATCCTCACACCTCACCCTGGCACATCCAACCAAAACGGTGTTCAACACATATCCAGCTTGTTCCAATATTAAAAGAGCTCCTCTCACCAGTTGCTACTGAGCATTGAAATGTATGTTTATGCTCAGAGAAAAGGCCTATTTTTTTTTTTCTTAATGTAATTATGTTCAATAGTCAGGTATCAAAGGGAAGGGGGAGCTCTAACTAAAATGGGTGCTAAGTAATGACTGGTGTGTCCTTTGCATTTCTAACGCTCTCTTGTCTCAGAGGAAGGGAGGAGGAAGGGGAGGCATAAGTGAGCTGCTGAATATTTTAAGACTGATGAACAAATGACTTCATTATGGAAAAGATTGCTGCTCCTCTTGTGTAATGTCATAACTTTTGGTATAATTCAGCTTTTAAAGACTCTATAGGGAAGGCTGACTCTCAGAACAAACTGCCATTAATATTTAACACACACATACACACCAAAAAATATTAGCCCCTTAAGCTTTTATGAAGTCTTTATGGGAAAAAAGAAGACAAAACTACAAGCGAAGTCACAGTTCCAAATAAAAAGCAACAGTCTTAACTACAGCAACTGTGGGGAGAATTAAGAAACCAATTTCAACTTTGAGTTCTTATGTCTGCAATAAATAACTATTTAAGTCCTTGGGAAATGACACAAATTCTTTTTATTTTTGTTTTTTACTTTCTATTGATTTGATTTCTTTGGTTGAGAGTGCAGTTGCAGAATTATAAACTAATGATGTAACAACTGTAATTGTCACCAAATATGACCTACCACTGACCTGTATATTTTATTATAAATCAGTATTTCTTTTTAGAATTAGAGTGCTAGATATGTAGCATTGTAGAGTAAGTCCTCCCTCTCCTCTCACCCCTCAACCAAACTGGAAATGTTGCCTAATTAGATCTTGAGCTCCAAAGCTAGGGCTAAGCTGGAATTTTCTTGCTCTCTGTTTAATATCAAGGCCCCCAGAATCCTTGCCCTCAGTCCTTGCTTGTGTCATTCGTGGGGACATTGGTAGGTAGTTCCACGGATATAGAGAGTTATATTTAGACAGCTAGGATGTGTTTGGTTGGTACCTTCACATAATTTCCATAAATAAATAAATAGTAGTAAATAGTGTTTGCCCGAAAAGGCAATTGAGCTGAAGCACTGAAGGTCAAAATGCGAAGCATTGAAGGTCAAAATGCAAAGCACTCTGTGAGGATTTTTTAAAAAACAATTTTTATGTTTTTAAATTACCAGATAACATTGTATCTTTTTATCATGTACAACATAATGTTCTGAAGTACATATACTTTGTGGGGTGGTTTAGTCTAGTAATTAACAAATGCATTACCTCGCACCATTTTTGTAGTAAGGACATATAATATTCACTCTATATTTTTCAAGAATACAATATAACACCATTAACTATAGTCATCTTGCTGTACAAGAGATCTCTTGAAATTTATTCTTTCTATGGAGGATTTCTGTTCTGAGTCTCTTTACTTGGTGGCAAAGGACAGAATCAAAATAGTGTGGACGAAGAACTCTCAAAATGTTAAAGGCGATCATCGCTACTAAAAGCCCCTTGGGGCTAAAGGCAGAGACAGATGGATGAGGAAGCAGCAGATTATGGCAGCTGATTCACCGCGGCAGGTGTTGAACTTGGACTCAGCTTTGGTTTCCAGCCAGTTACTTACCTTTCTGTGTTCTCTTACTAATTTTAAAAGCTGTGAAGTTGTTATGAGCCTTGAGAGTTGACTGTCAAATGCCATTTAATTTATTATAGTTTCTTGATTTCTTCAGACACTATATAACGATATATTCATTCTTCAATGCTAAATAACAGTCATTTACATGTTGCATTCTGATCTTTTGGTAGACACATGATTCCTATTGTTCATTTGCTGAATTATTCCTCATTCATCAAGATCAATTATTTTCCCTTATAGATAATAGTAAAAGTAATGATTATTAAAACAGCATAAAACAAAAATAATCAAATGATCATTCAGTGACTGCTCAATACTCCTCAGGCACTTGGCTAAGCACTTTGATTTGGTTGCATCACCTGATCTCCATAACAACCCTATGAAGTAAATTCTCGATTTTATCATATATAAAATGAGGCTACTCAGAAAAATCAAGAATTTAACCAAAGCTAACACAGTTATAGGGGCAGTGCCAGGCTTAAAACACAGGTCCACTCATGTGATTCAGAAGCTGAATCCTTAACTGTCATGCCATATGTAAGGGCTGACAGTTCTCATCGCAGTCCTCCTGCTGCCATATCAAATGTGTGCCTCCATTACTGCATTTATCATATTGTATCACAATTGTTGTTTTTAGTATTGTTTTAATGTTTTGAGCCCATGCAGTCATCACTGAGAATGCAGGCACAGAACAGAGCCTGTTTTCTTAGAGGTCACACCTAAGCTTGAGCTCCTGTCTTTCTGCAGCTACCACCTACCTGTTCTTGCTGCTTCAATTCCTGCCCTGTTTCAGGGTATTTTCCACAATGCAGCCAAAGTAATCATTCCAAAATCAAAATCTGATCATGTCACTTGCCTGTTTCAAACCAACCCATGACCTCCATTGCTCTTAGGACCAAAATGGAAATCATTAGTACAACTTACAATATGATCAGACGTGGTCCCCATGCATTCAGTGCCTTCCCTGAGACAACTCACCCTGTTCTTTGCTCCAGTCACACAAGCCTTCTTGCACCTTTCAGATGAGTCACCTTCCTCAGAATACCTGGTCTGGAAGCATTGACTCCCCTTCAAGTACATGCTTCCCTCTGCGTAGGATTTACCTGTCTCATGTACTTCATTCCCAGCCAACCTTCTTATCTATGCTCAAAAGCACTTCCTCAGGAAAGTCTACTTTGACCTCCTCCCTGAAAAAGCAACATCTTCCTTTTATAATTACACACAATTCCACAAATCTCTCTTTTTTTGTAGCTCCTTCCTGGTAATAATTTGCTATTTTGTAGTGTGATTATCTCATGTCCCTATAGATTCTAAGTCCTAAGAAGGTAGGAACTGTGTCTGTTTTTTGCCCACAAGGTCTAGTAAATTAAGAACTCAATAGATGGTTGTTGAAAAACCACAAGGTTGAGTGTGTTCTGATGGAGGGATGTACAAGGAACAGTGCATGGAGGTGCAAGAGGAAATGTGCATTGTGATTAACAAGGGAGGTTTATTTGTCTTTTCTTAGCAATCCTATCTCAAATACACAAAGAACCCTAAAGTCACCTTATCTAATTCTCTTGGCTACTTGAGTTCAGATACCATTTCAGACCTTTGATTAATGTTGGTAACTTTGATCTTCAAAGAGATTGGTAATACAGAGGCTGAGTGTAAGTAAACAGAACTTCAACAGTTACCATTCTCTTGCCTCAGGCCTGCAGTGCTTCTCACCTGGCTGTGCTGTCCACGTGTATACTTCTGTTCTAGTTTTTCTAATGAGACTGTAATTGTGATAGATTTCATCATTAAAGCAACACTGTGAGAAGGGTAAGGAAGTTACTGTTACACAAATCATGTGACAGACAAAGAAATGGAAGTTCACTGAGCAATTATCAAGAGTACACACCCAGTTCCAAAAGAGGATAGAGTTGAACCAAGGACACTATCTTTCCTGAATGACGTTTTAGTTAAGGATGTGTTAATAATTTTGATCCTGCCACTTGCTAACTCTACAATCTCGTGCCTTCTACCTCATTGCTCTGTCCTTAGTTTATATTTATAAATGGTAATTATATATAATAGTTACACCTATTAATACATGTATGTGTGTGTGTATACATATATGTGTGTGTGTATACATGTGTGTATATATATGTATGTATACACACACACATATTAGAGACAGGGTCTTTCTCTATTGCTCAGAGTGAAGTGCAGTGGTGCAATCATAGATCACTGTAACCTTGAACTCCTGGGCTCAAATGATCCTCCTGCTTCAGCCTCCTGAGTAGCTGGAACTGAAGGTATGTGCTACCATGTCCAGCTATTTTTTTTTTAGTTATTGTTGGTAGAGACGGATATTGCTGTGTTGTCCAGGTTGGTTTTCAGCTCCTGGGCTGTAGTGATCCTTCTAGCTCAGCTTCCCAAAATTCTGGGATTACAGGTGTGAGCCACTGTGCTCAGCCAATAGCTGGACATGTTAACTTAATAATATAACTAATGAGCATTGTTATTATAACCATTAATATTGTTGGAGCTGTCTTTCCTGTGCTTGCTTTAGTGGTATCTCATTCAATATTTGAGAAATCTGAATACTCAATTTATACTATATCTCTTTCTTAAAATCCAGTGTGTTTCTGACAGCTGACAGAACCTACTGGTAAAAGCTCTGCCTTTGTGGTCACACAGCAAATTTCCATTCCCTTAGCCCAGCTCTGCAATTACTATCTGTGTGACCTTGATCAAACAACATAGCTCTTCCAAGCCTCAGTGTACCTTTATCTGTAACTTGGAAATAATATTTCTCCTACAGATTTATTTTTAGAACTAAATGAGTGTAACATATAAAACATATTTATCCCTTTTTGTGCTGTTTGTGAATGCTGGACTAATTGTTGTAGATAAAGTAATTAATAAGAAAAATAATGATTATTATTGTAAAAGGACACTGTTGTTCAAATCGGGCCAAAAGTATATGAGTTAATTTAGCAATTTACTTCTCACATTTTAAAATAGAAGTATTTTTCAATTTAGCATTTGTGGTTGTAGACTTATATATTCATTCAAAATGGACGTGAATCTGCCCCAATAACACAAAAAGGCGAATTTAAATAGCTAATAACAATTTCCAATGTCACTGAATGTTTCAATTCTGAGGAAGACTTAATAGATTGGGTTTCTTTCAACAGGGCAGGGGAGGTGACTTGAGGCCTTGGTTAAATGGACAGGAAAGAATAGTTCCTGATATCAGTGTAGTTGGAATCTCATTACTATTCATGGCTCTTGCTGTCCCTTTGTTCTCTGTACTTTCTAAGGCTCCAGGCATTTTTTTTGGGTTTCATTTTCATTTCATTAATTTTCTGATTTCTTTCCCCTCAGCCTGGAGACTTAAATACAATTTTGCCTTGGTCATTCAAAGGCAAAGGGCAAGCTCCTCTCCTCAGTAGAAGAGTAGGAATGTCCCGTTTGTTTGCCTTTTAACCCTGCCTATTTCCAAAGAGGCGTTTCAGGCAACTTATAGCAAGCATGCAAGATATGGTATCATAAGTCATTTGCACAGATTAGAAGTCAAAATCAAGTACTGAAAAAGGTAAGAAAGGAAAACTATATACGGAAAAGGAAACCAAAAGAAGCTATAGTGTTTAGACATAAAACTGTGTTTTCTATTTTTCTTTGGACGAGGGGGAGAATCGCTTTCACTTTCTTTGCTTTTTTCCTTTTTGGTGTTGGTGTGTTAAGCCCTCGAGCATTATTTAATTAAAATTAAGAAATAGTTACAGGAATGTAGACATTCTGGGCAGAATAGTCTTCATTATATCTTGGAGTCCCTGCTAAAGAAATGTGCTTTAGAAGTCACGCCTATAATCCCAGCATTTTGGGAGGCTGAGGCGGGAGGATCACAAGGTCGGGAGTTCGAGACCAGACTGGTCAACATGGTAAAACCCGGTCTCTATTAAAAATACAAAAATTAGCTGGGTGTGGTGGCGGGCGCCTGTAGTCCCAGCTACTGGGGAGGCCGAGGCAGGATAATCGCTTGAACCCTTGGGGGACGGAGGTGGCAGTGAGCCGAGATCCGAAATCAAGCCACTGCACTCCAGCTTGGGTGACAGAGTGAGACTCTGTCTCAGAAGGAAAAAAAAAAAGAGTTCAACTGTAGAAAAAGCCTTAAGAAACTAGAGTTTTCTCTATTCTGATAAAGACCACCAGTATGAACACCCATACCCTCCCTTTTCCCTTGCCTATCAGGGAGCTCAGAACCTGAGGTTATAGTTGTAACTTCAGTTTAACAGTTATAAATACTGTTATCCGGATAGTTGATATGTTGTTCCCTTTCAATGAACAACACTGTTTGATTTTTATTCTATTTCTATGTTTTCTATATACATATGTTTTGCTGTATACTACTTAAAATTTTTTAGAAAGAGGTTATATATTATAACAACAAATTTGTCTTTCCTGCTAAGAATCATGGTGCACAAATAAGAACTCAATTTCTTAGGCATCCCTCATTTTGAAAGACTACTACTACTACAACTTTTACTATTAGACTCTTATTCATAGTAAACAATGTCATCTGTCCTCAGGACCAAGATATTATTGTTTTCGTTATTTTACCTTATGCTCCTAGAGGAAATTGCACCTGTATTCTTTATGCATATATTATTGAGCAATATTTTTAAAAGTTCATGTCCTTGAAAACACTTTTATAAACATCTGAAGAAGTTCCTGGTATATCCACCCTCACCGAATCATAAGGTTGATAGGGACATCTTTACTTGCAAATCACTGGAGATATATTAGAGGGCAGTACAATCTAGTTCTTATGTGTAGCTTTGTAGATGGTAGCCTACATACTCTTGGAACTTAAAAATTCTTGGAGTGGGCTGGGTGCAGTGGCTCATGCCTATAACCCCAGCACTTTGGGAGGCCAACCCGGGTGGATCACTTGAGGTCAGGAGTTCGAGACCAAGTTGGCCAACATGGCAAAACCCCGTCTCTGCTAAAAATACAAAAATTAGCTAGGCATGATGGTGTGCACCTGTAATCCCAGCTACTGGGGAGGCTGAGACAGGAGAATCACTTGAACCCGGGAGGTGGAGGTTGTAGTGAGCCAAGATCGGGCCACTGCACTCCAGCCTGGGCAACAACAGCATAACTCCATCTCAAAAAAAAAAAAAAAAAAAAATTCATGGTGTGAACAGTGAACAGTTTTATTGGTTTATCCCTAATGCATATATGTATAGTACATGTATCCTGTTGACTTTTCCTTTTTTAAGGAAAGACAAGTAGTTCCATTTTTCCACATCAGTTTTTAAAATAGTGTTGTTTGTTTCTCTGTAATCCTTCAAAACTGATAAATGAGGTTTGTTATTCAGAATTATCATTAATCTGTGAATTGAAACACCTATGTGTTTCAGGCTATTGAATGTACTGACTCGATGCTTAAATTACCCTAACTTCTGCTAGTAGTACCCTATGCAAGTTGACTTCACATGCACCTATTTTCTTTGAAAGCATCTGTGCTCTGATCTCCATCATTTTGTGTATTTCTTTTTCTTTTTCTTTTTTTTTTTTTTTGAGATGGAGTCTCACTCTGTTGTCAAGGCTGGAGTGCAGAGGCACAATCTGGGCTCACTGCCACCTCCACCTCTTGGGTTCTAGCGATTCTCCTGCCTCAGCCTCCCGAGTAGCTGGGATTACAGGCATCTACCACCACCTCTACTTAATTTTTGTATTTTTAGTAGAGACGGGGTTTCACTGTGTTGGCCAGGCTGGTCTTGAACTCCTGACCTCAAGTGATCTGCCTGCCTTGGCCCCGTAAAGGGCTGGGATTACAGGCGTGAGCCACTGTGCCTGGCCCATTTTGTGTATTTCTTACTCCAGAACTGGAGTGAGCTACTTCTTTAAGGAAGACTGGCTCCTAATAGAAGGGAATGGTATTTATACACCAAACTCTAGGCCTTAAGAGATGCTTCTGGCTATGGGGTTGGTCAGTATTTCCGGGTCTTTTCAGTAGGCATAGGTAGAATGTCTGTTTTTGTTTGTTTGTTTGTTTGTTTTTAGGATAAAATACATCATAAATTCATGCTGATATTTTCTACTCAGTTTCAAGAGTATGGGATTTTTCTTTAACTACATTGATCTTACATCTCCCTTCTCCCAATTTGGAAACCTGGTTTTCAATGATATCAGCAAAACACCCATTTTCTTGATCCTTTAATAGCAATATACACAATAATGTTAACATGGCAATAGCTACACTCCTACTCATAATATGATTACTAAAACAAACAAACAAAAATGACATTTCATTTTGTAGTGTTTTTGCCTTAAGGTATATTCTACTACAAACATGTTGTAAAGGTCTTGTTTTATTGACCCCTGGGAGACTTTCTCACTATTGCTGAAAATAACATATATAGATATCTGTTCATTTATTGAATTTTACTTCTGATTTTTAAAGGAGTGTTTTGTTATTAAATCGTTTTATGATTCCATAAAATATTTACATTTTCACAGATCTATAAAGCAAGGTATATTCAAAGTAGTCTAGTCTAGTTCATCCCTGACCTTTTCATCTCATAGGTAATCTATCTTTCATTATGTGATTTATGCTTCCATTGAAAAGAAGAGGTGAGAGAGAGAGAAAGATTGAGAGTGTATGTGTGTGTGTGTGTATACACTCTTACTAGGATATGGTATCATTGGTTGTGCGCGGTGGCTCATGTTGGTAAATCCAGCACCTTGGGAAGCTGAGGCAGATGGATCACTGAGGCCAAGAATTCAAGACCAGCCTGGCCAACATGGGGAAACCCTGTCTCTACTAAAAAGAATAAAAAAAAAAATTAGCTGGGCGTGGTGGCACATGCCTGTAATCCCATCTACTCTGGAGGCTGAAGCATGAGAATCACTTGAGCCTGGGAGCCAGAGGTTGCAGTGAGTCGAGATTGCTCAACTGCACACACACACACACACACACACACACACACACACACACGAAAGGAATAGAATCATTATATTTCCCTCCTAACAGCTCCTTGCTTCTTTTCATTTTACTGTATTTTCTGGATATCATTTTACAGTACTTTATAGATTTATTCTGAATTACTTTATCCTGTTTCATGATACTGTGATGTGTAGTTGTACGGTATTTTATTGAAAGTGTCCTCTATTGATGAAAATTATTTTACCTCAGTCTTTTGCTATCACAAATAGTGCTGAAGTAAATGGTCTTGTGCATATCTTTTAAATATTTTTCTAAGCATCTTCCAGTAAATTCCTGGAAATGGAATTTCTAGATCAAAGAGTAAGTACTCATTTTATTTTGCTAGATATTGCCAGATTCTCCTTCACAGGAGCTTGTTTCATTTTGCATTTCCACTATCAATGCACAAGACTTCAGCTGGGCTTTTGACCACAGACATTCACAGGTGAAGTCTTCAGTGAGTATCTGAAAGGTAGATGAACTATGCATTGCCTGACAGAAAATGCATGTCATGTGCGAACTTCAAAAACACAGATCCTTCAAGACTCGATTCCAGTTGTATCATCTCCTAGATTTAATATTTAAGATAGCTATCCTCCTCCTCCATTTCCAGCTATAGTCTGTGTAGTTTGTTTGCTTTTGCATTTCAGTAATAACCTGCATTTAGCTCTTTCATAGCTCTTGTGATAGTTTGCCATAGTTATGTATCATATTGTAGTCTATAAGTCCTTGATGCTGTGGACCATGAATGCTGATTTTTACATCATCAGTGCCTAACATTGTGACTTACACATCGTAGGAAATTAATACGTGATTGGCTCATTGTTTACATTGGTCTTTTGAGCTTTCTTTTAGGTCCTTCGGTCATATTTTGTACATCTTTTATAAATATATATCAGGAAGTTATATTATTTTACTCCTAGAGGTGACTACACTGAGTGTAGAATCTGGCACAATTCCCACCTTGTGGCTCTAGGCCTCCAGCCAGAAGCTACATATGTTAAATTATGAATATTTTTCTAAAGGGGATTTCAAATTCCTGATAGATTGAAAAGACTTAACACCATTTGTTGGTCAGAAGCAAGATTCTTTTGGTTGTTGTTTTTAATATGCCACCACGAGTTGAAATGAACTATGTACGATCCTCAGGAGGCTTAATTCCAACACAGTCTCTCTATGCGTTTCACCTGCAGTAAAAGCATAGCCTAGTTACTGAAGAAGGGACACCACAAGTATTACCCAGTAATCTCCCAAGGCACTGTGGATTTATTGTAACAGATGGTTCACACACTAGACCCTTCCTAAAATTATATGACTTGGTATACGTGTGGGAGTCATTAAGTGATTCAGTTGCTGAATCATGGAACAATTACAGCAAACCAATACACTGCTCCTGTCCTGTTCCTTAACATAAATATGCAGGTATAACACTTGTGAATGCTGCAGGCAGAGCTGCTGAAGAGAAAGTTACAGTGGCTGCCATCTGTTAATTTCCAACATGGAATACTTAATGTGGTGTAGCAGTTTACTACTTTTTCGTAGTATCTGATTTGATAGTGATCAACTAAGTCAAGCAAATGTTGCACTTCGAGGAATTTTTGTTTTCTTTAAATCCAAGAGTACATGGGATGGTACATTGCATAAGATCATATTATTCTTGTAATACAGCATAAATAAAATAAAACATATATGAAAGAAGCAACAGAAAATCATAAAAACGAACTACTGCAAAGCCAAGACCTGCCTTGCAGCACAGGGCAATAAAACAGGTCAGACTTTGGATTAAACAGACTTGGTTTGGAGTTGTGCAAACTGTGGCAGGTTAATATATTTCTCTGTCTCAGTGTCCTTATTTTTGAAAGCAGCGATATTAATTTATGACATATAGGATCTCACTCTAAAGATGAAATGTAACTATGTGTATAAAGTATTAACTATAATGCTTGGTCATATTGATAGTAGAATAAATGGGAGCTATCAGTTATACAGCAAGATATTTAATATTTGAAAAATTTCTTATGATAGCACTTTTTACTTCTTTGGGATATTTTATATCTATCTATCCACCTAAAATAACTTTGTTATCTGGACTTAGAAATACTCCACTACACATTAGCCTAGATATTAACTATCCATATATATACACACAATATAGACACAGATATATCTATATCTGTATACATACTCATACACACATACACACATATGTGTGTGAATGCTCTTTTCCAGTGGTTCTCTCCCATGGTTTAAGTTCAAAGGTTTGATTCTCCAGTGTTAAAACTTTTACTGTATTCTCTCTTTCCCATTTGGACATGTTTTGTTCTTGCAGATTTTTCCCCTATCAATTGAGTGCTATTTTCCTAAACATTGTAGGCAATATCTATTCACCAAACTACTGTTATCCGCATTCTATCTTTCACCATTAAAACCTGAGTTAAACATTCAGTACCTGATCATATACTTGAAAATATGCTGACTCTGTCACTATTTAGTTTTTAGAGATAGCTTCAAACCTCATAATGACAGAGGCACCTGCAGAACTCTACATAGGGTGTGGGTTGGGAGAAGATAGTCTTGACTGATCCTTTACTCTCTCAAAGCCTGCTTCCTGTTGGTAATAGATGGCAAATGATTTGATGTTCTCAGAATTTTCATGGGATTTGAATGAGCTAATATGTTAGTCTAGATAACTTTGCATGTCACATTTCCCCATGACAGGCACTACCACTGTTTTACTGGTACCTGGCCCTCCTCCGCTCCCTTGCTCACTGGAGGACTGTACTGCACCCTGTATTGGCCAGCTTGGGCTGCTATAATAAAATAGCATAGACTAAGACCACAGTGGTATTTTAAATGGTTTTACCAGTACGGTTTCAGTTTCTTTGAATATTTTTAAAAGGCAAAGCTTAGTTTAACAAAGCACTCAAAAATTATAGTTTCATGCATTTAATGCTATTTTTTCAGATAGCAAATGAGGGTGGTTGTCTTCAACATGACTAGGATTGGTATGAACAAAATATAGCTCAGAAGAGTGTGGAAGGACTTAAATTCTTATCACACCAATGTTATGAATTTTCTGGGAGATTTACAAGAACATTTCAGTAGTTGATTTTCTCATCTTTCAAAGGGAAATATGAGTGACGGCTCATCCTATGTCAGGGGCCTGTTGTGAGGACCAGATAAAAGTTTTAAAATGTTATATATTATTCTTAAATTTCTCCATCAATAGATTTGTTTTTATTATTATTTATGCTTTCACAATTACTAGGGGTCGGGTCATCAATTTCATTTAAATAGCAAATAAAATCTCAGTGTATTGTATACTGCTTCCTACTGCTTCAGAATGAAGGAGTTCTACACTAATTTTCAAAACTAATACATGGAAATTTCAATTTCGTCAAAAGATGTACTTTTGTTGATAATAACAATTAAAATACAATCAAGAAAAAAATAGTTCATCTCAGCACACCTGTGAAAAGTGTGACTTAATTGAAGAATAAATGTGTTAATATTTGGAAAATGAATTAACAAAACTTAGTTTTCATGATTAAAAATTGCTTTTACTTATTGCCTGTTTATATAAATTTCTAAATTGTCAAAACTTCCAGGAGCTTCATTCCAGCAAGCTTGTTTTTATTATCTGAATACTTTATAAAAGCTGGGATTGTGTGTGTGTGTGTGTGTGTGCGTGTATGTGTGTGTTCAAGACAAGTAAAAAATACCCTGCTTCTTATCCATTACAATGATTTTTCCTCTGACACCCAAATACTCATTTAATCCTAGATTGGAACCAAATAATAGAGAAAACAATCATAATAAATATGTACATGATCCTTTACCATTTGTAATGAGTTCTCAACATTATGCCTCATTTACCCATCACAACTGTCTTAGGAGATTAGTCATGTTATTTACACAAAATCTACAGGGAAAGTGAGACAGTAAGTTTGGGAATAGAGTCTCATCCAAATTCAGTACCATTATTTTTTGTTTCCCCAATACAAAGTCCCATAAACTTAAGAGAATTTTATGTTTAAATCCTCCAATGTCTGTCTTTCATCTATACATTTTTTTCTTCCAGGTTTGCACCTCAGCTTGGTTTTTAAAAAAGAGAATATTTTATTATTATTCTCAAAAAGGACTGTATTTCTTGGGAGAAAGAAAGCCTGTCTTGCTGCATTTGTGTCTGTCTAGAATTCTCACTGATGGCCATTTATACTGATCAGAGACCTGAGATTTTTTTTTTCTGGTTACACCTTAGTAACTGCTGTTTTATAGCTTATTTGCCTAACATTTTCAAAATCTGTTTATATGCAAAGTCATCAAATATAGTCGCCTTCTGAATGAATTACACTTTTGACTTTATTTTGGTCACTTTGCAAATGCCTTTCTAGAACTATAATCTTCTCTGTGTAATTTATGTCAGAAAAGATTATATCTTATTTCACATGCTAAGATTTCTTTAAAATTATTATTATTCATGTTATATTTTAAACTGGTGCTGGTCTATGCAGATTTTAAATGTGTTTGTCATATACCATTAGTCACTGTGTGAAATCTCTCAGTAATAGTTAGCCCTTGAATTGTCTGCAGCTAAGGAGAATTTAACACTGATTGATAGCAGATCACTTAGCTGGTTGGCAGACTTTCCAATTTACAGTGGGGAAATTGCTCTTTTCTTTTTGTTCATTCCTTCTGCTGCTTGTGCTGAGCAATAAGACATATGTGTCAGACTTCATGCAAGAAGCAGCAATGGATTGGCAATACAGCTTGACTTGTTTACCATTATGATTTTATCAGTTTCCCAAACTGTACAGGGAATGTCAAATATCTTCGATGACATTCTTCCATTATCACAGGCAGCTTATTTATGTGTCTTTTATACTCTGGCTCCCTATATGCCCTGCACAGCCTACCATCTTTTGCATGATAAACTTGCCCTGAGCCGGGAAGAAAGAAGTTTGTGTTGTGCTCAGATGTCCCAGATAGTTTGCTTATGGGGTGCAGAATGACTCCACTATCAATTTTACCTTTTTCTCCTCCACACGTGCTGAGGAAAAATAGCTCTCCATCATGTTGCCTTACCTATATTAGTTAGAAAACACAGTGGCCCCAAGTAACACAAAATTCAACCTAGAGTAGCTTAAACAAATGGTGGATTATTTTACTCTCATAATGAGAAACGTCAAAGTAGATGGAATCTGTTACTAGTTCAGCTGTTCACAGATGTTTTTAATGATCTGAGCTTTTCTTGTTTTTGCATGCCTCCATGTTTCCACAGTGAAAACCAGCCAATGTTATAAATGGTGGTCTTTTGATTTCCTGGGGAGTGTTCCTTTAGAACACTGGCCTTATTCTTCATAAGTGTAGAATGGCCGTGGCACCCTTACATGCTAGAAAGAGAGGAAAAAATATTAAAAGGCAAAGGTGTTTACCTAATAAGGTTTTGTCTATATATAATTGACCCTTGAACATAGGTTTGAACCGTACAAGTCCACTTATACCTACATTTTTTTCTGCCTCTGTCCCCCTGATACAGCAAGACCAACCCCTCCTCTTCCTCTTCTTCCTCAGCATACTCAACATGAACATAAGAAAGAAGACCTTTACAAGGGTCCACTTCCACTTAATGAATACTAAATATATTTTCTCTTTATTATGATTTTCTTAGTAACATTTTCTTTTCTCTAGCTTCCTTTAGTGTGAGATGACAGTATATAATACATATAACATACAAATTACATGTTAGTTGACTGTTTATTTTACCACTTCTGGTCAACAGTAGGCTATTAGTAGTTAAGTTTTGGGGGAATTAAAAGTTATGTACAGATTTTTGACTGTGCAGGAGGTGGTGCCCATCATCCTTGTGTTGCTCAACGGTCAGTTATATTCAGGTTGGGAGAAAGTCCTCCCAAGAAGACTTTCTTAAATGCCTCATTAGCCAGGAAAACAATACATTGCCATACTTGGACCAATCAATGTCCAAGAAAATGAGGTTGCCATAATGTCTGTTTTAGAGGAATCGACCAGCTCTTCTGTAGTCGTTTGTACGTTTGTACAAGTCTTCCAAATCCATATTTTAAGAAATAACTCTTCTTCTTAATTTCTGCCTTCACTTGATGTGCCTGTTAAGCATCTCAAATTTAACATGCTGTAAAACTGAGCTTTCCCTTTCTCCCTCTGTAAATCCACTTGCCACTATTGGCATAGGCCAATATATGGAAATATATGGAAATTTCAGCTTTGTCACAGAATATAAAACTCTTATTGATAACAGCGATTAAAATTCAATCAAAGAAATGTGGTTCATCATGGCACACCTATGTGCTTCAGGCCTGGAATTTTGCCTTATATTTCAGGACTATTCCTTAAACAGTCTATGTTACAGTTCAAACCTTTTCCTGTTGTTAATGCAGAACAAATAATAGTAATGTGATGATAAAAATACACAGCCATAAATACCACTTACTAAATACTTTCTATATTACAGGCATTTTGTTCTACCCCTTCATACATTATAACATTTTGTCCTCCCAAGACAATATGAGGTGGGTATTAGCATCCCCATTTTCCAGATAAGGAAACAGGCACTGTTACTATTAAGTAATTCACAGCATAGACAGTCTTTCTGCAAAACCCACTTTGTAACGACCTTTCAATGCCCTCTCCTTCCCAGGACTAAATTATTCAAAAGGGTGGCTGTCCCTGAATGGCTTTCTGATCTCACTCAGGTAGGGTGGGTACTGGACACACAGGGATACAGCTCTAAACTGATGCTTTTTGACCCTCTTCTTGCCCTTCACCCACAGAGATAATCCTTAGGTTCAGTAATTTTCCTTTTGCTCTCTGTATGTTTTCAGGGCATGGAAGCATTTACTGCAAAGAGTAGATTCAGGAGCATCTCCACAAAACCCAAAGCTCAAGCTCTATAAATGATGCCTCTGTGCAGCACAAGTCAATGTCCCTAGGATTAAATTATAGACTATTTCTACTGCTGTAATTGGAGCATTGGACAGTCTTCTCTACCCCCTGCCCTTTCAAACCTACCCCCATGCAGTTTCAGGGTCCTGCTGGAAGCTCCAAAAGGAGCTTTGATTGCATTAGCTTCAAAGGATGTGCTAAGTCATTGGTGAGATCCCACTCTAGTAAGAACCCCAAACTGACCTGTTGGCCTAACTGCCATGCTGTTTGTTCCACCAACCACTTTCAGATGACTGAGATCTCTGGTTGGGCAAGAGACTCACCATTCTTCTTCGTTTTTAAATATAAGCAGAGGGTAAAAATTGTGTGAATGAGATTCAATTAACTGCCCTTTTCTCCAGACCTCACCAATGGAGGCTTTTTAAAGTTGACTTAGCATTGCATTCAAAAGGCCTATAAAATGTGGTTTTATTAAAAAGTTATCCATTTAACAAATATTTAATGAGCACTAAGTCCAGCACTCGTCTTAGCACCAGGGATAAAACATTGAATTAAACTGACCAAAATCGGCGTCCTCATGGATCATATATTCTCCATCCAACTTAATTGTCATATTGAAATAATTGCTTCAAAATGAGCAGATTAACTGCTACCTTTTCTGTAAGATCTTCTTACTACTTTACCTATCTCACCTCAAAATGTCTCATTTAATGGTGGGCTGAAGCTAATTCATATCAGCATTCAAGAGAGCCAGGTTTTTAAATTTTCAGAAATTTTGTAAACCAATTGTTAAACACGGTCATTGTTTTAAAAATAATTATATATGAATTTACAATTAATTAAATTATATCAGAAATCAAAATAATACATAATAAAAATCATTACTTCCTGATTGTTTTACCACATTGCTGTAATCTGTGCTCTGGGTTTTACTTATTACTTATGTATATTGTATGAGAATGGTGGAATTACTATGTAATAATGTGTTACTGCCTCCCATCTCCATGTTCAGTGACATGATGTTGAAATGAGACATAGTGAGAGATTTACATAATGAAAACCTGCCAGTGTTACAAATGGCGGTCTTTTGATTTCCTGGGGATCCAGCCATTAAATATTTGCCAGCACACCACTAGTACCATCCTACTGTGAACCTTTTCTTTTATTAACTTTTATAGCATTTACTTTTGTTATAACATATTCATTAATTCTTTCTACCAACATTTACTCAGCATGTATGGAATGTTAGGCACTGAATAAGATGCTGAGGAGTCAGAAAGAGGACGATATTGTCTTTGACCTCCAGTCATTTAGAAACTAAGGTGAGTCAGATAAATGAATAAATAATTATGTTACAGGGTAATGGATATTATAACAGTATAACTAGAGCTAAGAAGATAGAAGTAATTAATGTTGGGTAAGTCAAAAGTCTTGACGTTTGAAAGAACAGAAGGTGTCTGCTAGGCAGAAGTGGCAAGAAGGGCATTCCACATAGAGGAAAATGTTTACAAAAGATCTGAGGCTTTGAACAGTTGGGTGAGGCTGCACAGTAATCGCTCAGAATGACTGAAGGTTTTAGGGGAATGGTGGCAGACAAGGTGGAGCGGGTATGCCAGCATTAGATCACAAAAGATTATGTTTTCATCATCTTTGCATCCCAAGAGCATGCATGAAATTTGAAACATAAAGGTTATTCAATAAGTTTTCACTCAATAAATATCAAGAAATTTGAAGTTGTAAGATCTCCCTGTTCCCCCGTGTTTTTTTTTTTTTTTTTTTTTTTTTCCTGTGTCCTGACTGAAAGTCACTGAGTGCTTTGACAACTGCCACTCAGTCAGTTGCAGGTTTTTCCTAGCAGGATTGAACCCAAACCAGGCCTGAATATTCCCAGTCACTAATAAAGGAATCTAGGTTGTTGCCCAAAACACAGAAAGAAACTGGCCCTGGCCTTGAGACAAGTTCCTTAAACCCTCAGACAGACTCCATATCCTGATCCCCTTTCTGAAGACATAGCTGGAGAGAACACCCATTTTCTCTTGATGACCATTGTGAGACTGCTGCAGCACGTCTCTAAGTAAGTTCTCCTAATAAACACTTTGGCTGGATCCTCCAGGCGTTGAGTGCTTCTTTCTTCTTTGAAATCACAACTGGCCCTCTCCTGGGAAGGGCCAGGGCACTCCTTTGTGGGAACTCCCCTGCTGCTGCTTTTCGGGTGAATCCAACCATGGGTTTGGCAGGACAAAACTGTTGCCTCTCCCTGCAAAGGGGAGCTACCAACTGTGCCTGGTATTTTAATTTTTTTTTTTTTTTTTTTTTTTTTTTGCCCAGTACAGAATCTTAAACCTCTTTAGTATTCTGAGAATTTTCACTTTTTTTTTCCAACCTTTCTTCCTGTAATGGGATTTAAAAAAAAATACTTCAGCAAAGGTGGACAGTTTGAGATATGGGCTCTATACTGATGCCAAGTAGCCATAAAATGATATATACCACATAGGCCAACAATGTGTGTGCAATCACCAATCAATGGTATTCCTGTAAACCAATGAGAATTCCTGACAAACAACTTTTGTAATTACCCTCTTTTCCTGATTCACCCTTTAAAAATGTGAGCCTCAATTAGCTGAGCGTGGTGGCAAGCACCTGTAGTCCCAGCTACTCGGGGGGCTGAGGCAGGAGCATCACTCGAACTCAGAAGGCAGTGGTTGCAGTGAGCTGAGATTGTGCCACTGCACTCCAGCCTGGATGACAGAGTGAGACTCCATCTCAAAAACAAACAAACAAAACAAAAACAAACAAACAAAAAAACCCACGAGCCTCTCTCTTGTTCTCCAGAGCATTAGGCAACTTGGAAGTGTGTCCTGGGCTACAGTCCTCTACCTTGGCTCAAATAAACTCTGTATTATTTTTGTTTTCACTACTTTTTGTTAGGTTGACAAGAAGAGAACAGAGTCCTCTGAAAGAGGGGGTCTTATACAGCACAGAATTCATTAAAGCAGGAATATGCTAGGTCCCCTTTAAGAGGCTGCATGACTGGTGTGCCCGAGTCTGCACGGAATGTGTTAACAAATCTGAGGAAAGAATATGGATACTCCAACGCAATTTGGTCAGCAATGGGAGTTCTGGAGGAGAATGAGTACATAAGCTAGTTCGTATTGTCCAATTCTATCTGGTTAAGTTCCAGCAAGGGTGGAGGGAGAATGAACTCTTTTTCTACAAGCATTTGCAATGGTCAGAATGCTACTTTGCAATTGTCAAGGATATTGTATAAATAGAAGCATCAATCTATCAAGTTTTCCAAAGGAGAACTCTCTTTGCTCTGAGTCATGTTCACAAATCATCCTTCTGATTATCATGTGCCTAATCACACAGTCTATCCTCCCACAAGGAAACATCCAGCTCAATCAGAATTTAATTAAGCTCATACTAAGTGTCAAGAACTTTATAGAAAAGAATAGTAATATTCTTTGAGTTTAAGGACATTCTACTTCAATGGACAATTAAATTTTTCACTGAGCATAAATAAATTGTCCTTTTGATTTTATTCATTGGTTATATGAATTTGAAGACTATGAACAGCCACCCCACTTCCCATTAACACATGCACGTACACAGAACTGCTTTCTTTGAGTTGACAAAAGCATTGTTGAGACTGCAGGAATGAAGCGGGTCCTGTGCTATGGTAATGAATGCAATCCCAAGTGAGGGCTATGGAACACTGACTGGCAGCTGGTCTTTCCTGGTGACCCTCCCCAGCATCAAAGATCACCTTTCCAGAAGTTTTAGCATTTTCATGAGTTAGAGATCAAATAAAATGGGATAGTAAGTTAAGTAGAAAATATGTTGTATTCAGGATGGTCGCTAGCATTTCAAAATAAATCTATAGTCTCCAGTGTTTTATTTTGATTCTTCTTTGCTATTTGTTTGCTTCTTTTTCTGGAAAAATATTCAATAAATAAGTGGTACAATAAGATTCCATCTTATCAGTCACCTCTGTAGCTACTTCTTAGAATGTTTTCTTCCTCAGTATTCCTTGACTCTTTCATACTATTCTTATTTCTGTTCAGTGTTTTTCTCCTATTTAACATGACACCTTTCATCAGTCTTTATCCCCAGATTCCATGTTTTTTTTCTTCATAATACTTACACAATATAATACCAGATATCGATAGCTACTTGTATTCTGTTTCTTCTGTCAGAAAGTAAGTTCTCTGGTGACAGAACCTTTGTCTTACTTTCTTTACTGTCTCCAACCCCACTATTGCCTTCACTTTTTGGGAACTATAGGTTAAATATTGCTTATTGGAAATGCTTGAGACCAGAAGTGTTTCAGATTTCATTTTCTTTTTCAAAATTTTGGAACATTTGCACATAACATAATGAGATATCTTGGGGATGGGATCCATGTCTAAACACAAATTTCATTTATGGTTTACATACACCTTATAGACATAGCCTGAAGGTATTTTAACAATATTTTAAATCATTTTGTGCATGAAACAAAGTATATGTACATTAAACCAGCAGTCCCCAACCTTTTTGGCACCAGGAACCGGTGCCAGATTTTTCTATGGCCGGTGAAGGGTGGGGATGGTTTCAGGATGAAACTGTTCCACCTCAGATCATCAGGCATTAGTTAAAAGAGTCTCAGAAGGAGCGCCAACCTAGATCCCTCGCATGCGCAGTTCACAACAGGGTCTGCGCACCTGTGAGAATCTAATGCCTCCGCTGATCTGACAGGAGGCGGAGCTCAGGTCGTAATCCTCGCTCACCCTGTTGCTCACCTCCTGGATGCTGCCAGGCTCCTAACAGGCCGCAAACTGGCACTGGTCCTGGGCCCGGGGGTTGGGAACCCCTGCATTAAATCATCAGGAGGCAAAGGTGTCACTATCTCAAGCATCCATTTGGCCAATCTGTGATTGTTTGGCATCACCATCATGCTGTGCATGGAAAAGATGTATCACAGCTGAACGGGGCTGGGAGGGGGCCTTTTATCCCTTGGGGATGCTGAATAATTGCACCTGTAATTTGATCCAGACCCTTCACATGAGTTCAGGTATAAAATTTTCCACCACTGTGGTGTCATGACAGCACTCAAAAATTTTGGATATTAGATCATTTGGAATTTCAGATTTTTAGATTAGGGATGCCCAACCTGTAGTTATTTTGCTTACTAAAATTCATTTAGATTTACATTACCCTGAACAAATCCCAAACTTACCTATATTTTTTATAAAGGTTCCATCCAAATTAATATAAGGAAATTACATTTTTCTTCACAGAAGGTTACTGTAGTATAATGAACCATTAGAACTGTAAAGCAAAGTATCTGAGTTCGTCTGGATCCCATATGTCGGACTGTCTTATATAATATTGGACAGTATATTATATAGTATGCTGTGTAAGTTTGGATGTATCACTTTTTTCCCTATGGATTTTCTACTTTTCCTCTCTACTTTCCAGGTTCATGGTGAAAATCAAATGAGAGCATACATAAAATCCTTTTTGAATTTTTAAATGGAATGTTATTAGGATATTACTATTATTGTTATTAAACTAAGATGGCCCAAACACTTTCTCTTGCCAGCTAAGAAGACACTCAAAGAAAAAAAGAAATATATATATATATATACACATTTTCTTTTCTTAACTCAATCATATCTCAGTCTTAGGCTTCTTCAGTTATTCAGCAGACAAGCTTTCTTGCTTTTGTTGTCATTTTATTGCCTGTGAGTGCCTATTGTCTCTATTCAAACCTGGGAAATACACATGAAGTCATGACAAGCACATGAAGTTAGATGATAATAAGTTTTACATGTGTTTACCTTATGTGAAATAGCATCCTTACCTCCTTAAGTGGAGAATGATTTCCCAGCCTCAGAGATATCCTGCCAGGTGTTTATTACAGCTCCCCGCAAGTTCCAAACCCTATGACAAGAAATGCAAATTGAAGTATTTATGTCATTGGTTTGTGGGGCAGCCCACAGAGAAATAAAAATGTGTTTGTAAACTCTGAACATAGGTAGGCATTTTTGAGAGCCTCCAGATCTGACAGAATGATTTCCAACTAAGAGTGTGGTATTGTTTATTACAACTTTGAGTGGCAGTCTAATATATTAAATCAGTTCCAAAGATTGTAAAATGCATTAGCATTAGCAATTTAATACTGTCAACAAATTTAACTGTCACTCAGGAGCTTATCTGCCCTTACTGTAAAAAAAAAAATAGCCAAAAATGAAACTCCTTTCCTGATGGACAATAATGTTGAAGGAGACAAAAGCTTTTCCATGTACACATCCACACATAGGAAGGGTAGGCTGCATTTAGTAAAATTAAGTGGCACAAAATTAATACAGGCATTTGGCTATGGCTGGACAACTTGAAGCCTTAAAAAATAGTTTGACAAAATGATTAACTGGTCACCATCTACTACTCAGGAAATCTGGCCCATAAAAATGCGTAGGAGATGTCTCTCCAGGAGAAAATGGTCTTCCAGCATCCATACGCACCTGTCAACATAGTACTTCTTCCATTACTGGGGATGTTTATGAAGTATTCTTAATGGCATGGTACATGTTACTGCTCTGATATTAATTGAAAAAGAGCAGAACATAAAATTCCATATAAAATATAACAATAATATTAGTAAATTATTATCAAAAGCCTATAAAGGACGACTCACCAGCATTGAGCATTATTTGCCAGACATCAAAATATGCCCTTTATTTATTCCATATTAGCCTTTCAAATAGATTTGTGAGATCCATTTTTAGGCAGAGAAACTGAATCTCAGAGAATAAAAGTAACTTGCTTAAGAGCTCCCAGCTCCTAAATGACAGAGCCAGGCTTTGACATGAAGTCTATTAATTTTGTTAATTATAAACACTCTGCTAGGTTATCTGAGACATGCTACTTTAGTATGCCAGGAGTCTTGCATGCATCATAGACATTAATTCTCACAATCACAACACACTAAAAAATTTTTTTTCCCATTATACAGATGAGATATCTATGATGATAAAAATAAGTAACTAGCACAATTCTCACAGAGCGACAGTGCTCCCTAATCATATCATTATTTGTCAATGAGACTTGCAAAAGAAAAAACGTTACCCGTGAATACCATTTGGAGAATAGATTAAGGTTATTTATTTATTATAGTGCTTAAAATTTTTAAGCAGGGAGTGCATGTGCAGATAGACAGACAGAAAGAAAGAAGATAAATATTATCTGCTTAGCAACTTGTCAGTCATAGCATAGTCAGAATGATCTGGCTATTCAATAGCTGAATGAGGAGTAGAAAAGCAAGTCCTTCCCATAATCCTCATGCCAACCACCTGGAATGTTTTGGTTTATTTTGTGCTCCTTCTACCGCAGCCTACCTTCTGGATCCTGTAAAAGTTAATGCTGCAGTCTTGCTTCCCAGTGTTTTTCACATGCATGGAGGCTCCTATATCTTGTTATACCAGCAATAGATATACATTGAGGCATATTTTAAATTGAAAGCAGCCACTTTGTTTTTTACTCAAATCTCATTGTCACACATAATTTGACCTAACACATGCAAATCTCCAAGCACAAATTTCTGGACTGTAATAAGCAATCAACAAACTGTAATTTTCTTTCTTGATTCCCCAAAGTTCCTCCTCAACAAAATCTAAGAAGCCTTATAGGGATTTTCTCTCTGTAAGAAGAAAAAAATCCTCAAGCTTGCCTTTGATTTTACTTTTAATAATAGTAATTTATAAGGAATAATTTTGAATATATACAAAAGTAGAGAATAGAGTCTAATAACCCTAATAAGCCTACACCTATCTTGCTTCATGTGTATCTTATCTACCCCAACATCCCCCACCCATAATATTTTGAAGAAAATATCTTCCTATAAATATTTTAGTATGAATTTCTAGAGATAAGATTAAGAAAAAAAGTCATAACATCACATTTACAAATAAGATTAATTCTTTCATATAATCAGTATCCACTTGAAACTCACATTTCCTGATTTTTAAAGATTGAGTCATTTGAATCATTACCTAATAATGTCTATATATTATTGGACCTTATTTGATGTCTTCTACATCTTTTATTCTCTTTCAGTTTATAGGCTTCCCTGAATCTGTTGTTCTCACAAATTTTTGTTACAGAAATTGAGTTGCTAGTCTTGTAGATTTTTCCACAAGCCATACACTTACTGCTGATATTTCTCCAGCATTATTTAATGATCCTCTTTCCCTTGTATTAGCCCTAATCATATGAAATTACTAATATTCAACTGGCCTTAATTTACAAAATGGCAATTTTAAGTGGTTCAACCTAGTGTTTCTTGAAAATTGGTAGTTAGGTCTAGACTAGACCTAGTCTGCGTTTGATAGCTTGCCTGCTTTCAGATATGATAAAATGTTCCAGGTTCATATTTTATAGGTCCTGCCCGAGATTGGTAGTGAGGATTTCTTTAAGTGTTGATTTCTTCTTAGGAAATGGTAATTAGCGATCAGTCTAGATACCATGAGTGCATTCTGGTATTTTAAGTTGGTTCTTCTTTCTGGGACTTTTCAATGCACCAAGATACTGCATTTTATAATTTTAAGGTAAAATACGTAATGAGCTCATACTAATGATTTTAAAGAAAATTCAGGCTTTTACTTAACCTCATTCATGTTATATCATATTGCTATTTAATAATGGCAAAATTCTAATTAACAATCAAGTTACTCATTTTCTTTATGCTATATCATGTATAACAATACCAACAGTAGCACTAAAAATCCGATTACTGAAAACAGTTTGATTCTCTTATTTATCTATTTACTTGACGTTCTTTATACCATGAAGATTATATGCTACTAGGGATGTGCAGGAAAATTAGCATTTTATAGTTATTTGGAACAACTCTCTAGGTGGTTATGCTGACAACTGAATACGTAATAAGATCATTATTCCATGCCATTTTTGTTTCTTATGAGTTGCTTTTTAATTTTTGGAAAATAGTTACATAAAAAATGTGTATAATTCCAAATTCAAGCAAGGTAGATACATAAAAGTCTGAATTCTCTGTTTTCTCCATCCTTCTCCCTCCCTTTGCTTAAAAGCAGCCCTTTTATTTTACAGTTCATTGTTCCATTGCCTTTTCTTGAGATGGAAGATAATATATGAATTAGTGTGGTAGCATACTAACACATTCCCTCCATCTTGGTTCTCTTTTTACTTAACAATGTACCCTAAAGAACATTCCATTGTTGTTTACAGCCATATTCCTCATTTCTTTCTACAGGTGCATAATACACTGTGTGCCAGTATCCTATTTATATATTTGCTACAACTAATAGCCTTGTTTATATGTCTTTTTAATATGTTGCCACTGTATCTTTGGGATAGATTCCTAGAACTGTAATTGTTTCATCAAATAGTAAATGAATATGTAATTTTTTCCAGGTATTGCCAAATTTCCTTCCCCAATAGTTTTAGCATTTTGCATTACCATCAGCAATGTAGAAAAAGTCTGTTTACCCACAGCTTTGCCAGACTGTGTTGTTAAACTTCTAGAATTTTGCTGATCTGATAGTTAGAATAGCTATCCTAGCGAAGTGTTAATATGCATTTCTCTTTCTATGAGTAACGTTGAGCTTCTTTTCAAATGGTTGAGAGGCATTTGCACTTCTTTTTATTTAAACTGTCCAAGTTTTTACAGCACTGCTAGCATTTTTCTTCTCTGTTCTTTAGGTGCTCTTTGTATATCTGGGATATGAATACTTTATGATATAGTTGGCAAACAGTTTTTCCCACTGTGTCATTTGGCTTTTTACTTTGCTTATGTCATTTTAATTAATTAAATTTGTCAGTCATCTCATCTTTTAAGAGATGAAAACTAGTTTCTTAATTTCTTGGAACTGTTTTAAGGGTTGGCTTCAATCCCTTCCAGCCCAACATTATAAACAGAAATTCTGTCTGTTTTGTGTCCATATTCAATGAGAGTAAGCTGAGATTTATGGAATGTTTTCCACGTGAGACACTTCGTGCTTCCACAGACTTAATTAAAATCAAAAAAGATGATGATATCTTCTCTGGCTTTCCCATTACCCAAGTAAAGTGATGCGATTGGCATCTGATAATCTAAGGATTTGCTATTAGTAATTTAAACTTCCCAAAGAATGTGCTATTCCTTTGCAGCTACACATAATAATTTTGTTGTTAAAAAAAATGTGGGATGTCATGCGGAGGAGGATTACCTGTGGGGCTGATGTTGCTGAACAATGCTAACAGAGATTTGTGCATGTCACTCATGGGAAGAAAACAGTCCCGAGATTTCTGGCTAATCTTGAGCAATGAATTGTCACCCATATTTTTTTCCCTTGGGTGGGTATATTTTTATTGTTAATTATCTTTATAATGTCATAATCTGATGGCACTGAGTTTCATACTTTGCTTCTCCTTTGCAAACAATTTATTTTTGTATTTGGAATTAAGTATGCACAATATGAAGGCACAATTAATTGATCACACCTACAGCAAAATATACATAGTTCCCTTTTAGTTTGACAATAAAAATATTAAAAAGATTTCATTAATTATTTACAAACAAAACACTTGTACACATTTAAACGACACAAATTTCTCTATCCCCTGTCTCTATCTTATCAAAATAATTTGAAATCTAGTTAGACAGATAAATTATATGTTGTTGTTTCAGACATACGTCTTTAGACATCTCAATAGGAAAACGAAAAGGGATATTTACTATCTTAATATTTTGAAATTAGACAATTTTTGATTCTGCAATGGAGGTAAGCACATCTTCCAAAACAAATATGAGAAAACTAGTTTTGGTTTTTAGCCTGATAATAATAATGCTAAACATTATAAAGGTAATTTGCAGCTTTCATGAAGGCACTTTCTGTATTTGACCATGCTTTCCTGAGACTGAGATTGCTAAATCATTGAAGTAGCTTTTTCACATAGCCTGAAACATTCACATGTAAAAATCTGATCCTACGTACACGATTTTGAAGAGAAAGCATGTTTTGTACTTCTTACTATGATGACTGAACTTGGTGATTTATTTGTTTGATCTGAGGCAAACTAGGTGTTTGATATGTTGCTTTTTTTTTTCTTTCTTCAATTCATCTAGCTAAATGAGGACTGTTTCAAGTGGATAAGTAGAGTCTTTGTGTTTATGCCTTTTAGGCTCATCTTAACTCATTAAAAGGGTAACTGATTATGATTTTTTACTTATGTTGCTGTTTCCTTTTGATTTATTATTTACTGTGCCATCTTAAATTTAAAAAAATATGCTTTTGTAGTGCTATTGGTTACCATAATATTTAATAATGCAGGTACAGGTCTCAGATATTTGTGATGCCCAGAAGTAACAACAATTTATTGTATCATTTTTACTATGGAAGTAACTAGTAAATATCAATAATGTTTTTCTGATAAGAATTTCATATAGAGATAACTCCTATTCTGAACATTGTACTACATATTTATCTTATTATGTTTAATCTTTACAAGGACCTTATGAATTTTCCCAGTTTTCATTTGCACAAACTAAGTCTCAGAAATTAGCCAAGTTTACACTCCTATTAAACAGACAAGTTAGGAATCAGCTGCATAAAGTTTAGATCCAGACTCTATGACTTAACTAACACAGAGACCACATTACTTTACTTTGAATCAATTAGTCCATTTCCCCATCACATTTGAAATGAAATGTATATTTAAATTTAAAAATTTGTGAAGATATTCTGTTGTGGATTATCACCACATATCAGCGTCATTCAAAAAGTCAATCTATTGATGATGACCATGGTTGTGACCAGGAAAAATTAAGATCTACTTACTATAAAATACATTTTGCCAGAATGAACTCCATTAAAATTAATTTTCAATGAGTAGAAAGATGACGATGGGTTTATTTTTAGATTTAGAGGAAGCAGTCAGACTCCAAATCTCAAATAATATCACTGTAAAATTGGAATTTCTATAATGAAAACATTTGCTAAGATTTGCATTTAATTCAGTATTTCAATAGCAGGTTATGTGGTGATCAAAATTCCACATGAAATGATGTGAATTTCACTAAACTGTTAGTGAAAACTTTTGGAGAGGTGACGTGTCTGCTTTGTTCATTATTCTGGCTCCGGTGTTTTGCACAATGGCTGTCTTGTTATAAGAACTCAGCTGAATCCAAGTAAGGAATTAACGTATTATTAATAATTGATCATTAATCATCATCTTTAACTCTATTCCAGCAGCTCCCTGGCTTCTGATCATTTTTGTTATTCCTACTGAGATCATTCCTTGGGCTACGTTCATGGTCCTATTAGATTTTCCCTCCTTCTGATCCTCAGAATTTTCTAGGACAGAGGTTTTATGTAATCCTTTGGGGCTTTCTAGTTCTAAACTTTGAATGACCATCTATGCCTCTGGAAATATCAGCCTAATATTAGTACCCTGACCAGAAGCCCTGCTAGGTTCACTCCTACAAAATATCAGAGACTATCAGAAAGATCTTGACAACTACAACAAACTATACAAGGAATGTCTACTTGCAAACCAGAAAATCCACTGCTAGTCTGGGTTGTTTTCTGTGTGTTTTTTCCCTAACTGTGAAAGCCTTATTTAATAGAGGTAAATGACACTACTTAACTTATAGTGAAATGTATTGATTTTCTCTGCTTCTGCAAAGGTGACCTCTAGGCAATGGTAGACTCCAAATTACAGCAAGGCAAACAGGTATTATAGATTTAACTCAGCAGTTTGAAATCTATCAGCCAGTTAATTCCCACCTCTCTTTACAGTCCATTAAGTACTCTATTTTTAATTGAAGTTATAATATTTATTTTCTCATTCTCACCTGTTTGGGTATGCTACATTTCTTTGGTAATTTCTCTAGAGATTTTTGCTTGGATTAAATTTTTTTCCCATTATTCTGAGTACATTTGTCCTTTTTTCAAGTGTGTTTGGAATCGATTGTCTAGAATTTAGAATACACTTTTTTGAAAAATGGAAAAGACCTCATAACTCTCAGTGAGGCAAACAAACCAAATCTTTCGTTGTTCAATACAGGAAATAGAGACATCCTTGCTATGGAGGAGAAAGTTAGTATAACTCAAATATCTGATCCTCAGTTTCAACTCACATAATTAAAATGTGAGAATTTACTCGTTCTCACTGTCAAAAGTATTATAATGAAATGACTATCCAGACTGTTATAAAGAAAAAAAAAAACTATGAGTGAGGACTATTTGTAAAATAGAATGCACTGTATACATTTGTTCTTAATCATAGCTCTAATAATTAATTTCTACCTCCAATACTAATTAAAGTAAGAAATTTTGTTTTGGTGTATTTTATAATCAGAATTTCACCTTTGAGTGTGATTTGTGACTACAAAGAAGAAATTATGTTTAGGTTGATTTTTATTATAATACAAGTTGAGTAGCCTTTATCGGAAATGCTTGGGACCAGAAGAGTTTCAGATTTCAAATCATTTTCAGATTTTGGAATATTTGCGTATATATAATAAAAGATTTTGGGCATGGGACTCAAGCCTAGATATAGAATTCTTTTGTTTTATATATACCTTATACATATAGCCTGAAGGTTATTTTCTACAACATTTTAAATAATGTTATGCCTGGAGCAAAGTTTGTGTACATCGAATTATCAGAAAGCAAACGTGTTACTATCTTAGCCACCCATATAAACAATCTGTGATTGTTTGGCATCACCATCATTTCTGATTTTGAATTTATATATACTACTGATAGGCAATCATCTTCTTATACTTATTCACACATAAGTACTTAAGAGTAAAAAAAATATGACATATAATTAACATAGTGAAAAAATGACGTGCTCCTTTTTCCGGTAGCTCATACCTGCTTCCCAACACTTTGGTAGGGCAAGTCGGGTGGATCACTTGAGCCCAGAAGTTGGAGAGCAGCCTGGGCAACATGGTGAAACCTCATCTCTACAAAAATTACAAAAATTAGTTGAGTGCCGTGGCGTACACATGTAGTCCCGGCTACTTGGGAAGCTGAGGTAGGAAGAGCATTTGGGTCCAGAAGGTCAAGGCTGCAGCGAGCCATGGTCGTGCCACTGCACTCCAGCCTGGGTGACAGAGTTCGACCTTGTCTCAAAATGAAAACAAAAGCAAAAACAAAACAACAACAACAACAACAAAACGTGTTCAGGGTATTAAGCGGCACAGTAGCATCCTCAGAATAACTGTACGTGTGTTAAACAATAGCAACAGCAAACAACAGCAGGCTTTCAGTCTCCACCTATGATGCTATGTTTTGGTAAAAAGGTTATTGTGCATTGTATTCTTATTTTTTTTTTTTTAGGTGAGAAGAAACATCAGAAGCAGTTGAGGGACAGGAAGAGGGCTCTCTTTATTCCTAAAGGGATAAGGAAGCATTCTGCTAGATGGCTTTTTAAAGTGTTTTCACCAGAGTCACCCGTCTTGTTAACAATGCCTTTTTTTTTTCTTTAGAATTCCTCTCTTTGATTTTATAAACTGTCATGATTTCTTGTTCTACTATGAACGCATGCTGCTGTGGTCCCTCAATAACCCCATCATCTGTCTTCACTATGTCATCTACAGGCACTTTTTCAGTGTTAACGAAGTCGCATGAGGTCAGGTGTAGAGTTTTCCACCTTGGGCATCATGTTGGCTCTCAAAATTTTTCAGATATTGCAGCATTTCAGATTTTGTAGTTTTAGATTAAGGATGCTCAACTTGTAACATAAAAATGTTTAATTAATTGAACTAATCCAGTTTCTAAACGGAGAGTCATGCAATATGTTGTAATATGGAATGACACTAATATAGTGTTAGAAGTATTACATTTATTTGGCAAGTCTTTCTTCAGTTTCTCCTATAAGCCAAGACCTATCTCTTGTTCTTCAACACTTAGAATTCAACGCGGAAGCAGATAGACTGGCTTCTACCCCCAAAGTTCTGAGCCTTGGCAACCTCTTCATTAGTAAAACAGCTATATAATCATCATCTTTTAAAATTATATACTGTGTTCTAATTTTTAATGTGAATTTGCACCTGTTGTCTCATTTTATTATTACTTGGCATTCAAGCACCTTATATGTAGGCCATTACTGAATACAATCCTGGATGGTTAGCAGGGGATAGAGTAAATGAAAATATGAATAAAAATAAAATAAGGATAAATAATTGGCCAAAACAATCCTCCTGATAATTCAGAAGTAGTGTACAGATTCCTTGGGTTTTTCATATTTTCTAGTTTACAGAAATTTCCAAATAGGAAATTTACTTTACATTGATCTGGTGTTATCCGTGTTTTCATATTTGTAATTAACCTCACTGGTATAGCTCTTTTTTATATTAGGTGTATTATTTTAAATACTGTACACTTTGGATAGTTACCCATGCAGACATGTCAATTTGCTTGGAAATTTCTTGTTTTTCTTTTTTTATTTATTAGCATCATTCTGACTTTAATCTTTGACATAATTAATAGAAAGAGATCATTAAAACGTTCATTATGTAATGAATAAGGGAAGCAATGAATATTTAGCTTTTATATATATAATTTATAATTTTTTCATGCTGCCTTCTATTCCATAATATTTCAGTATATGGTATATTAACTGTTTTCACTGTCTTAATTATGGCCATTTAAATCAAATAGCACTGATGTATCTATGTTTAGTAGCATGTATTTGAATGTATAATACATATATTTGAAAAATTTGAATGAAGAAATTAGAATCTGGTTTCAAAGCAAATACTTAAAGCAAGGGTTTCTGGGAATAATTAATCTTTAAGAAGACTATCAAATATGTCAGTTATAAATAAATTCCAGCTTTGGAGACAATGAGATGTTTGTATTATAATAAAAATACTTTGAAATATTCCTAACCAAAAATAAATGTTAGAGATAAGTTGTTAATATAAGTATGGCTGTAGTGTGGATTGCTAAACAGTGACCTGGAGTCTGGAGACCTGGTTTCTAGGGCTGATTCATCTCTTGATTTTAGGCAAGTCATGGGAGTTCTCCAGGCATCAGTTTTTTATCTAAAAATCAGGATTTAATAAATACACTATGATTCTTATCTAGTTCATTTAGTGCATTATTCAATGATCCCCACATTAAATGTTAAGTAGTGGTTATAATAGTAAATTCTCATACACTGAGAGAAAAAAAATACATGCAATACTAGACCAAAAATCTGTGGACTACTAAACCATCAATGACTATTGGAAAAATGCTATAATTATTGTGATATATTGCAGAAATAACCATAAATTATCATCCTCCCTGTATTAATGCCTTTACAGTGTGACTTCCCAGATCCTACTTTAAAAGGTCAAGTCTATTTTCCAATTTCTTGAATTTGTTCTGGTTGTGTCACTTGCTCCAGTCAACAGAATGTGGTAGAAGCAGCACTGTACCAGTTGAGTGTTTAAGCTCCAAAAGGCCTTGCAAACTTCTAGTCACTCTATTGCAACTCTGAGAAGAACCCCAGGCTGCAGCATGGATGAATGACCATATCGATCAGATAGTAATCATCCCAACCATGTGTGCACGCCCAGCCCAAATTGGCACAGCTGCCCAAGCTGCTGGCTGCAGATGCCTGAGTGAGCCCAGCAGAGTCCAGAAGAACCACCTCACTTCACCAAGCCTAAAATTCCAACCCCAAAATATGAATATATGCTTTTTAATAAACCACTATACTTTGAGATGCTTTTCTATGCAGCAAAAGCTAACTGATGCAACTATGAAGTCCTAATTTCTCCCAGATACAATAAAAGTTATTGTAGAATAGATACAGATATTAGATGGAACCATATTTTGCCCTCAATATTTCATATCTGGTCACTGTTATAAAAAAGTGATCTCCATAGTGTAAGAAAGTGGTAACATTCTATAAGAAGGGAACAAGATAGGAGAAGGAAAGTCATAGAGTAAGACAGCATGGTGACAAAAGTTAATAATTATGTGTTGTATACTTCAAAATTACTAAAAGAGTAGATTTTAAATGTTCTCACCACAATAAAATAAGTAGATGAGATGATGGATGTGCCAATTATTTTGATTCAATCATCTTACAATGTATACATGTATGAAAACATCACATTGTAGTCCATACATCTATGCAATTATTATTATTAATTAAAAATAAATTAAAAATAAAAATTAAAAATAAAATAGAAAACCAAGTCCAACAAACAAAATTGCCGAAATAAAGATCATTCCTATTACTAGGCCAGATTACTTTTTTTTCTATTGCTGGAAAATAGAGGAAATACTCAAATTATTGAGACAAAATAAGTCAACTCCTTGCTGCTCTTAAATACTTTCTTACTTCGGTCTTGCTGACTTTTATTTCCAGTAGTCCTCCAAGATGATTTATTACAAAATGTTGTGCGGTTATATATTATTGTGTATAGCAAATGTGATTTGTTTTGAATTTTTGTTGCTTTTATAATTAGTTAGGAAGAGAATTTGTATCACTGTTAGTATAATTCAATATCATGGACATGACTTGACAGGAACTCTCTTTCCCATGCTACAAAGTTAAATAACAGATTGCATAAAACTATGAAAAGTAAAAGATCTTTCAATACATTAGTGAGAAAATATTCCACGAGCCAAGAAGAGCATATACATTTTAATATAATACATAGGTAATCTGGGTTTTTCTAAAATTGTTTCATATCTAATAACTGTTCTGTTATACTCACATTAATATACTTTATGATTATCAGATAATGTGTGATGTTTTTGTTTGGAAAGATATAGCCATTGTATATTAACTGTTATATAACATGAAGATGAATATATATGCATCGAAGAAAAATATTTTTTTAAATGGAAATGTTGATAGGTTATATTAGTATAGATTCTCCAGAGAAATGGAGCCAGTAGGAGATTTGGAAATTGGTTCATGTAATCATAAAAATTTCATCATCTGCTTTTTCCAAGCTGGAGAATCAGAAAAGCCAGTGCAATTTAGTTTAAGTCCAAAGACCTGAGAACTGAGTTGGGCCGCTGGTGTAAGTCCCAGATTTCAAAAGCTTGAAAACCAGGATCTCTGATATCTGGGGCGGGAGAAGATGGATGCATCAGCTAAAGAGGAGGGAGTAAATTTACTTTTCCTCTACCTTTTTGTCCTAAGGGTGCGTCAGTGGAATCTATGATGCCTGCCTACATTGGTGAGGATGATCTTCTTTACTCAGTCTGCCAATTCAAATGCTAATCTCTTTTGGAAACACCCTCACAGATACACCTGGAAATAATGTTTTGTTAGCTATCTAGATATCGCTTACCCCTGTCAAATTGATATGTAAATTAACCATCTGAAGTCTATTACTTCTCAAATTGGCACCCATATTCATTTCCTTAAACCACATCTAATTTCCAAACAAAGACAATAACAAGGTTATAATTCCACCTCTCATGATAGAACTGTCCTATGTACAACTCAAAACACACTAACCCCTTTCCAGAAAGAGCACGCAAAATCCTTGAATAATGTTTACTTTTCTTCTGATAGCAATACATCTTACATTACATAATAAGGGAATATGAGAGGAAAGAGAACAAAGATATTTCTTAAGATATTTATGTATACACAGAAACATATTTGTAACACAGAGAAAATACTCATGACAATTACAATCCCCATTCCTATAACTGCTCCTGTGGTCATAGCTGGAATTTATAACTAATGTCCAGTAGCCAATTTATTTTCCCATTGCTTTCAGTAAACACCTCAGCTTGTTGCAGTTCTTTACTTGGCAGGTTTACCCAAACTTTCATTACTGAAGAGTCGGGGCCATTTGTAGTCTTTCCTGCATTGGGTTATTGTAGTTTTTTATTGACCTTAATTACACGCATGGTAAAATACTATCAGATACCCTAAAGGATCTTCTAGGTTTCAGATACACTCTTCCTTAGCTCCATTGTGGAGTAGTGGTTCATTTTCCCCTTGGTGGATCAGATCAGTCACCCCAGGCATCATCGCAACTCCATTCTTTTCCTGTGGACTCAAAGGCATGAGGAGACCCAAGTGGCCAGGTGGCATCTTAACTTCCAGTTTAGTGGAATCATTGTTGTGTTTCCTGGAGGGACCATTCCTCCCTCTGAAACTAAGACCTCTAGGACAGCAGAGCCAGGGGAACAGAAAGCCAAATTTTGCTAGTGGATCACTTGGGGTAATAGTGAGTGGTGCCACTCCCATTTCCACTCCTTTATTTCTGGATTTTTGCTTATATAAATAAAAAAATTCCAGTAGTTCTTTTGGAGTGTAACACATTTCCTCATCACACTTTCTACCTTACATCTAGAAATCTTCCGGGACTTATACTATTACACTTATTAATATGTTTTATTATTGTCAGACAATATGTGTTGTTGCTGTTCGGAAAGACAAAGACATTTTATATTTACTGTATAACATTAAGATGAACACACATATATCAAAGAAAAATATTTTTTAAATAAAGATATTGAAAGGCAATAAGATATGCAGGGGAAAATGTTAAAAATTAGCTTTGGGTTTGAAATGTAAATGATGCTTTACTGAACTATGGAATGGGACTCAATGCCACCTCCTGGGAAGTCAGTATGGACTTCCCAGGGAAGGGTGGAGAAGAGGAGGATTAAAAAAAAAAAAAAAAAAAGCAGAGAGAAGAGACGATTCTGAGATTAAAAATATTAGAAGGAAAACGTAGAGAGAGGCCTGACAAGAAGTGACCACTGAGACAGGTTCAGTGATGTAAGTAGATACGCAACTCACAAAGAAGGAGAATGGGAAGGAACTGAAGACAAAAGTGGAATGGCAGAAGTGAAAATGAAGAGAGTAGGACATTCTTTACTGGGGTTTGGTTATAAAGGTGAAAACAAAATGATTGGAAAGCTGGAGGAGAAAGTTGTTTCGAAGGAAGTTTTAGTTTGGTTATTTCTGAAGGTGGAAGGTGTCAATGTCTTTATTTGCTAATAGAATGATGACAGAGAGAAAACTAAATTATACAGGAGAAAGAGGGGGTCATTGAGCAACGAAGTTGTGGATTAGATGAGAGCAGACAGGCTCTGGAATCATAAACTTTGCCAGTCATTCTGCCAAGTCACTGAGCCATTTATAGGACTGCAGGGGATCTTTGAGGGGCCTTCTAGTTGTGATTCCCAGTGCATTAGGTAGTGTCATTCTAAGGGACAAAGTGTCTTCTTAATAAAAATAATAGCACTAGGAAGGGTGCACAGGCATTAGTCCTTTCTGCCTATATATTCAAAGATACTTTTATTTATAATTTTTCTTTAACATTTGCATTTTCTCCTTTCTAAAAAAAAAAAAAAAAAACAAACCTTTGTTAGGTAACAAATGTGTTTTTAGAATATTCTTAACAAAACATTTTTTGTGTGTGTTATTGAGTACTTTAAGATTGTGGCTATAACAAATCATTACCTTAAGGGGTTTTATCATCAAAACTAGAGTGAATCTAAGGGAATAAAGGAAGAAGAAGAGGAAATAATACAAAAATCAGGTGTCTTTTTAGATCAATGATCAAAGGCTGTGTTTTGACACTTTTGAAAACATGAGTTGTTATTACTCATTCTCTCATAGTTGATATTTTTGCTCCATAAAATACCTACTGTTTCTTAGACATAACACATTTTATTGGCTATTTGAAGATTATGAATAAAAGTGACTCATTTGGCCTAAAAACATCTAATTTAGTTTTGATTTCCCCCCGTCAATTTTCCAAAAGTCTGTAACTTTGATTTTTTTGTTTTAAAAAATCTCATTTCCATTTTCTGCTAATATCTTGAAAGTGAATCACATTCTCTATTTATTTGTGTTTTTTTAAATATACTTCAGCTTTGAAATCTATGTTATAATCTAAAAAAATAGTTATGATAACCGAGTTTTAAAATCTGGATAAGAAAACATTCTCAGGTTTACAGTTAATATCTCTGATGATGGAATATCCATTAGGTGAGGTCTGAGGAAATGGGTGGATAAGAAAGACCCATCAATGGTAGTGGCTCTGAGAGTGAGAATACGTAAACATATAATTTCACATTAAATAAAATGTTTCTATGCACATTTCAAGCATTGAACAGTATTTTCTAGAGTCAGAAAATGTTAGAGATAAAAGGGATCTTAATGATTACTTATCTCCTTTGGTAGAGAAGGAAACTGAGGCCTAAGGAGTCCAGTGACTTTCACAAGATTACATATCTGGCTTAGGATGATTCTCCAGAAGGATGATGTTTTTACATATAATGATTGTTTTAATGTCAGCAAGCAGGGTGAAAACTACCCTCAAAAAGCCTTTAAATCACTTATAAACTACAGCATAGAACAAAGCATCTACAAGTGAGTCAAGCAGCACATTTTTCTTTTTTTTCTTTTTCTTTTTTGCTTTGTTTTTGTTTTTGTTTTTAGAATGGAACCATTACTTTCTCTCCTACTGAATCCCAAAGTAAGCAGTCATCTTGTTTTCAAGCGGCCACACTGTACATAAAAAAATGATACAAAATACCTGGGAAGTGAGACCAACTGAGGGAATAGCCCTGTTATGTTCTTTGGGTAAAAATGTGGTTTGAAATAAATCCTCTCATTTGTCATTAATTGATTTTTGACAAAGATGCTGAGAACACACAATGGGGAAAGGATAGTCATCAATAAATGCTGGTGAGAAAACTGGATATCCACATGCAGAAGAATGAATTAGACCCTTATCTCATAGGGCATTAAAAATAATCTGAAACTGTTAAATGACTAGAAGAAAACATAAGGGAAAATCTTCATGATGTTCTGGGCAAAGATTTTATGGATATGACCCTTAAAGCACAACCAACAATAGCAAAAACAAAACAAAACAGAAGAGAGGCAAGATTGCTGACTAGGTGCAGTTAGGAGGAACATCTGCCACCAAGGTACCTGGACACCAGGAAGGTTGGTGCACTCCGAGAAGGTCTTCAGAAGGAAGCCATTGAGAGTGGATGGAGGGAGAACACAGGCTGCATTGAAGCAGGAGGAAGCTGGGAACCCTACATGGGGCTACCATGCACTGAGACTCATTCCTAGCCCCCAACAACTCCTGGGGAGAGAGTGAGTTGAACAGGTAAGGGGTGACCCACTTTCTCCATGGACCTCTGGCATCCTGGTAGCAGGAGACCTCATAGCCCCAAGGAACACTTGAACTGACAGGGAGAACTGCTTAGAGAAGTAATGGGGGCAATATTCCAGCCTGTGCAGAGTCCAGAGGGTTTGGTGTGGGTATGTCTGCAGGGAGCACAGCCAAGGTTACCCATTTCTGAAGGCTTGCCATGTTCTCTAGGAGACTCTAGCCTTAGGGGAACTGTCAGACCTGAACTGAGTAGGGTGATCTCGCCTATGAGATGGGGTCAGTCTGACCTGAGTGCTCATCTGTCTGCTGGCCTCTCCTAAGGCCTTAGCCTGGCCATGCCTGCTTGCAGTCCAGCCTCAGATTCCCAACCAGGGTGTATCCCAGGAGCCTGCATCATAGCTTCTGCACTGGTGGACCGAACCTGACCATCAGAGAGCTCCAGCAGAGAAACCTCTGCTGAATTGTACAAGGTCACTTCCACTCGCCCCCACCACAGCCTCCCCATGCCACTTTGCCAGTATGCACTTGCCCAAGGGATACCCTCTCTTCACTTTGCCAGTGCACGTGTGTATGAGAGCAGACCTCACCTCTCCTTCCCTGTCAGTTTATGAGTATGGGTGCACCCCACTGTGCCATTGTTCCTGGCATGAGTGCACCCAACAGCCCCCGTGGCTGCACTGCCATTGCCAGTGGTATCACACAGAGGGACAGTGATGGCCCTGACCTCTGTGTCATGCCACCATCATAGCTGGCATGAATACACACATGGAGGCCCCAGCCCTATGGCCACTGGTGCCCTGCCCCTGTGCTGACACTGCTACTGGTGTGAATACAAACATGGACCTCAGCAGACCCCTCCTACCTTCCCCCCACTACCCCCTGGGTGGCTGCTGCCAAGATCTGCATGGAGGCCAGCAGCCCTGGCCCTGCTACAGCCCCTTCCCAGCTGATGAACCTGCACCCTGCTGTGCTGTCACTGCTGCTGGCATGGGCGAATGAGCACAGATTCTGCTGCCACAGTCCACCAAAGCTCTTTGGGTGGAACCACCATTCAGAGTGGGGGCCAGTGGTCCAGGAACTCCTTGATCACTCTACAATAGCAGATTTCCAACCATGAGGGGCTACAGAGAAAAGCTGGGGGCCCAATACCAGTCACCCAGAATTAAAGCACATAGCCCAGGGGTGCTCAGCTGAGCCCTGGACCCCCCAAAATCTACCAGAAATGAAGCTAGTCAACTGAATCCACCTTATACCACAATCAAATCCCTAAAAACATTAAAGAAAATAAAAGAAAAAAAAACCATTCAAAACAAAAAGCAGAATAAACAAGACCTTTGAGAAATATGAGATTACGTAAAGAGATCAGATCTATGACTCACCGGCATCCCTGAAACACAGGGAGAAAAAGTAAGCAACTTAAAAAACATATTGCAGGATATCATCCATGAAACATTTTCCAACCTCACTAGAGAGGTAAACATTCAAAATCAGGAAACGCAGAGAATCCCTGCAAAATACTACACTAGGAGACCATCCCCCAAACATATAGTTATCAGATTCTCTAAGGTTGAAATGAAAGAAAAAAACGTAAAAGGCAGCTAAAGAGAAGGGGCAGGACACCTACAAAGGGAACCCTATCAGGATAACAGGGACTTTCAGCAGAAGCCCTACAAGCAGAAGAGATTGGAGGTCTATATTCAGCATTCTTGAAGAAAAGAATTTATAATCAAGAATCTCATATCCAGCCAAATTAAGCTTCACAAGTGAAGGAAAAATTAAACCCTTTCAAACAAACAAATGCTAAGAGATGTTGTTACCACCAGAACTGCCTTAAAATAGATCCTGATGGGAGTGCTAAACATGGTAAGAAAAGAACATTATCAGACCATTATCACTACAAAAACACACTGAACTACACAGAACAGTGACACTATAAAGGTACCACACAAACAAGTCTGCATCATAACCACCTAACAACATGATGATAGAACCAAACCTGCACATATCAATACTAACCTTGCAAGTAAACAGGTGAAATGACCCAAGTAAAAGGCATAGAGTGACTAGTTGGATAAAGAAATAGGGCCCAATGGTGTGCTGTCTTCAAGAGACCCATCTTACATGCAGTGACACCATAGACTCAAAGTAAAGATATGGATAAAAATCTACCAAGCAAATGGAAAACAGAAAAAAAAAAAAGCAGTTGTTGCTATTTAAGTTCAGACAAAACAGACTGTAAACCAACAAAATCGAAAAAGACAAAGAAAGGCATTACATAATGGTAAAGGGTTGAATTCAACAAGAGACCTAACTATCCTAAATAATATATGCGGCCAACACAGAAGCACTCAGATTCATAAAGCAAGTTCCTAGAGACCTATGAAGAGACTTAGATAACCACACAATAATAATGGGAGACTTCAACACCCCACTGGTAGTGACAAAGATAATTGTGACCCAAACTCAACACATGGCTAAATTGATGTAATAGCAATCTATAGAACATTTCACCCCAAAACAACAGAATATACATTATTCTTATCTGTGCTTGGCACATACTCTAAAACTAACCACTTAATTGGCCATAAAACAAACTTCAGCAAGTTTGAAAAATCCAAAATCATACCAACCACACTCTTAGACCACAGTGCAATGAAAACATAAATCAATACTAAGAAAATCACTCAATACCACACAATTGCAAGGAAATCAAACAACCTGCTTCAGAATGACTTTTAAATAAATAATGAAATTAAGGCAGAAATCAAGAAACTCTTCGAAACTAATGAGAACTAAGATACAACACACCAGAATCTATGAGACACAGCTAAAGTAGTGTTAAGAGGGAAGTTTATAGCACTATATGTCCAAATCAAAAAGTTGAAAAGATCTGAAGTTAACAGCCTAAAATCACAATTAGAAGAACTTGACAAACAAAGTAAATCAATTCCAAAGCTTTCAGAAGAAAAGAAATAACCAAAATCGAAGCTGAACTGAAGGAAAACGAGGTGTGAAAAACATACAAAAATCAATGAATCCAGAAATTGGTTTTTTGAAAAAAAGAAATAAAATAGACTACTAGCTAGACAAATAAGTAAACAAGAGAGATCATCCAAATAAACACAATCAGAAATGGTAAAGAGGAAAGTATCACCCCACAGAAATACAAAAAACTCTTAGAAATAGCTATGAACACCTCTATGCATGCAAGATAGAAAGTCTTGCAGAAATGGTTAAATTCCTGGATAAACAAAACCACCCAAGACTGAATCAGGAAGAAATTGAATCCCTGAACAGACCAATAATAAGCTCCAAAATGAAAGCAGTAATAAGAAACCTACCAACCAGAAAAAGTCCAGGAGTAGACAAATTCAGAGCTGAATTTTACCTGATGTATAAAGAAGAGCTGGTACCATTTCTACTGAAACTCTTCCAAAAAAATGAGGAGGGAGGGCTCCTTTCTAACGCATTATATGAGGCCAGCATCATCCTGACACCAAAACCTGGCAAACACACACATGCAAAAAGAGAACTTCAGGCAAATATCCTTGATGAACATAGATGCAAAAATCCTCCACAAAATACTAGCAAATGAAAACCAGCAGCACATCAAAAAGCTAATCAACCATGATCAAGTAGGCTTTATCCCTGGGATGCAAGATTGGTTCAACATATACAAATTAATAAATGAAAATTATTATTCACCACATAAACAGAATGAAAAACAAAAATCATATGATTATCTCAATAGATGCAGAAAAGGCTTTTGATGAAACCCAACATCTCTTCATGTTAACAATCCTCAACAAACTAGGCATTGTAGGAATATACTTCAAAACAATAAAAGCCATTGTGACAAACTCACAGCCAACATCATACTGAATGGACAAAAGCTGGAAGCAGTCCTCTTGAAAACTGAAACAAGACAATGATGCTCTCTGTCATCCCTCCTATTCAACATAGTGCTGAAAGTCTCGGCCAGAGCAAGCAAGCAAAAGAAAGAAATAAAAGGCATTCAAATAAGAAGAAAGAAAGTCAAACTATCCCTATTTGCAGATAATTTGATTCTATGCCTAGAAAACCCCATAGTTTCTGCTCAAAAGCTCCTTGCTCTGATACACAACTTCAGCAAAGATTCAGGATACAAAAATTAATGTACAAAAATCAATAGCATTCTAATATATCAATAACATGCAAGCTGGGAGCCAAATTAATAACAGAATATCATTCACAACATGTATATGTTATATTTTTTTTTATTTGAATTTCAGGATACATGTGAAGGATGTGCAGGTTTGTTACATGTGTAAACATGTGCCATGATTATTTGCCGCACCTATCAACCTATCACCCACGTATTAAGCCCAGCATGCATTAGCTATTTATCCTGATGCTCTTCCTCCCTGTGCTCCCCACTGACAGCCCCAGTGTGTGTTGTTTCCCTCCTTGTGTCCATGTGCTCTCATTGTTCAGCTCCCACTTATAAGTGAGAACATGTGGTGTTTGGTTTTCTGTTCCTGTGTTAGTTTGCTGAGGATAATGGCTTTCCAGTTCCATCCGTGTCTCTGCAAAGGACATGATCTCATTCCTTTTTATGACTGCATAGTATTCCATGGTATATATGTACAACTTTTTAAAATCTAGTCTATCATTGATGTGCATTTAGATTGATTCCATGTCTTTTCTTATGTTATATTTTTAAGGAATGAAATATTATTGGATAATGACTTAGATGGTTTAAGTGTTTGGGTTTCAGGTGACTGATTTCAACTTTAGTGTATTTATATAATAACATGTGATATGGTTTGGCTTCGTCCCCACCAAAATCTCATCTTGAATGGTAATCCCCATGTGTGGAGGGAGGGAGGTGAATGGATCATGGGGACTGTTTCCCCATGCTGTTCTTGTGATAGTGAGTTCCCACAAGATCTGATGGTTTACTATAAGGGGTTCTTTGCTCGCACCCTCTCCTGCCACTTTGTGAAGAAGGTGCCTGCTTCCCCTTTGCCTTCTGCTATGGTTGTAAGTTTCCCAAGTCTTCCCCAGCCATGCACAACTGTGAGTCAATTAAACCTCTTTCCTTCATAAATTACCCACTCTTGGGTATTTCTTTATAGCATGTGAAAATGGACTAATACACCGTATATGGGTTGCACAGCCCTTGTTGAACTTATTGTCTTGCTGTAGTTTCTTCTGCTGATCATGTATCAATAGGTCTTAATTCTAACCAGAAGCAACCACTAGCCAAATCATCATACATGTAAACACCACACTCTAGGCTCTAGGTGGTGGGACCATTATAAGAGTGAAATATAGAAAATACTATTAATCAAAACCTAAAATGTTTATGACCATTTCCATGTAACTCTTTATAGCTGTTACCCAAAAAATTGTCTTTGAAAGTCCCCTTTAGGAAGTGTCTTAAAAGATTTTCGATGGAAGCTTTGTTTGAAAATCATGGAAATTGGGGGGAGGAGAGAGAACCCAGAAAGTAATTTCAATTTTATATGTAAATTCATGTATTGCCATGTACTTTCACTCAAGTATGTGTTAATTTGATAAGGGTAATCGTTGGGACACTTAAGATGTGAACTCATGTAAAGAGACGAAAATTACAGGACTAAGATATCTGTCCAGTAGAATTTCCCGCACGCTACTCTGTATCTTTTTTTACCCACTAAAATCTATGCTTTTTTGTTTTTTGTTTTTTGTTTTTGTTTTTTTTGAGATGGAGTTTCTCTCTTTGTTTCCCATGCTGGAGTGCAGTGGCGCAATCTCTGTTCACTGCAACCTCCACCTCCTGGGTTCAAGTGGTTCTCCTGTCTCAGCCTCCCGAGTAGCTGGGATTACAGGTGCCCGCAACCACGCCAGGCTAATTTTTGTATTTTTAGTAGAGACAAGGTTCACCATGTTGGCCAGGCTGGTCCTGACCTCAGATGATCCTCCCACCTTGGCCTCCCAAAGTGCTGGGATTACTGGCGTGACCCACCGCGTCTGGCCCCGTTTAATTTTATGTTTGGTTCTATGAGTCTTTTTCTTGGCACTGAGATTGTTTGGTCCCTACTCATGTCAGTTAAAAAAAAATTCTCGGCCGGGCGCGGTGGCTCAAGCCTGTAATCCCAGCACTTTGGGAGGCCGAGACGGGCGGATCACGAGGTCAGGAGATCGAGACCCTCCTGGCTAACACGGTGAAACCCCGTCTCTACTAAAAATACAAAAAATTAGCCGGGCGAGGTGGTGGGCGCCTGTGGTCCCAGCCACTCGGGAGACTGAGGCAGGAGAATGGCGTGAACCCAGGAGGCAGAGGTTGCGGTGAGCTGAGATCCGGCCACTGCACTCTAGCCTGGGCGACAGAGCAAGACTCCGTCTCAAAAAAAAAAAAAAAAAAAAAAAAAAAAAAAAATTCTCTAGCTTTAATTGCATTAAGTAGTCAAATTCACCACCACGGTTCCATCTATTTTTCTCTACACTTGCTATTGCTCATCCTTATGAAAATCTCATCACCGCTACCTTCCACTCAGCTCACTAGTATCTCTAGGATAACCTGCTACCTATCATTCTTGAGAAGTGCCAACTTGGCCTTAAAAATCTGGCATATTTTGGGAGGCTGAGGAGGGAGAATTTCTTGAGGCCAGAGTTTCAAGATGAGCCTGAGTAACAAAGTTAAACCCTGTCTCTACCAAAAAAAAAAAAAAATTAAAAAAAATTTGAAAAATTCTCTAGGCATGGTGGTATGTGCCTGCAGTCCCAGCTACTCAGAAGGATGAGGCAGGAGAACTACTCTATTCCCTGAGTTCAAGGCTGCAGTGAGCCATGACTGTTCCACCACATGCAAGCCTAGGTGGCAGGGAAAAAAAACCTGTCTCTAAAAAATAAATAAATGAAAATAAATAAGTAAAGTTTAAAAATAACCAGGCATATCAGGCAGTATCTACACCTGGGGTTTAAAACCAGTCAACTAGGTCCTAAGAAACTTGTTTCTTTTGGCTCTCTACCTCTTATTCTGAAATTCTTCCTGGAGTGCCAATATGATAAACATGAGTCTTTCCTAAGATGTGTGCACAAAGTACATTCTTTTTCTTCATAGACTCTCCCCACTCTTCCCCTTCCTCCCACCAAGTAGAGACACACAAGCAATCACATTTTAACAACATACCAATGTGAACTTTAAAAGTAGAGGATATGCAAAATTGTTACAGTTTTAGTATCATGTAGTTTAAAATCCAAGGAAAGTCTATGCATTCAGAAAATATTTGCAAAGTGATACTTGAAAAAGGCAAGACAAGTCAGCACTGGGAAGCTTTTAGATTTAGAGTTATATTTTACTTTGCAAATGGCAAAGACTCAGCTAGTGGTAGTTGTGCTCCTAAAGAGTTATGTTGACTTTGACTAAGTCATTTACTTTCTTCCATAAATTTATCTGATTTTGTTGTCTCCTGTATACTCCATGGCATGTTCGTATGTCCCATCACACCTTCATTATTACAGCATTGATAATGGAAATTAAGTATGCATCTTAGCACTTTAAACTCTTTGAACTAAAAAGCACTAAATAAAAATTGTCATTAAAAAAAGCTTGCAAATACCCTCAAGGTCTCAAGAGTAGTAATGAAAATCAAAGATGATGTTTGAATCTTTATACTCAAATGCAATAAAATTCATCAAGAATTACTAAGTTGCATCCTTTGCAGTTCTCTCCATCTTCTGTTTTTTAGATCTCAAGACAAAATCCTTTGCTTAGCTTGTGTGCATATTAATTAGATTTTTTTTCAGATATTGTTCACTTTTGGCACATACAACTAATTAAGAACTAACCCCATTAACAGGCTAACATGAAGGTGATGTTTTTCTAATACATTGTTTTATTTCGGAACATGCATAGGGATATTTTTAGCGGTTTGGTTACACACCAAATAAAATATTTTGTGTATTTTAAAGGATCTCTGCTAATGCATCTATACTCTTTTCTAGAAGCCCAGAATATAATTCTGATTTTATTTTTCAAAATAATCTTTTTCTCCCTTTATTGGAAAATGTCACTTCATCAATCCTTTAGCAATAAACTCCTGCTGTGGCTTGACCTCCCTCTGTAACTTTTGTGACTTTACAATTCATCCTTTAAGTGGAGCTGTCATTTTGGTATGATCCTTGGTTTAATCCTGTTAAGCTCCTGCAAGCATCCCATTTTCTATATGTTGAACACTTCGTTGAAATGTAAGACACTTTTACAATCCATTTTTCATTTCCAAAGCTGCTGCTGTAAATTCACCATTCACTCTTTCTGAAACTGTGCACTTTCCAAGGAGACTGACATTCCTAAAATTGTATCATCATTTTCCTCATTCATTTTACCTGTCATTTCTTTATCTGTTCTCATTCTACATGGTCCTCGGTGTTTCCTGTAACTTACCTACATTTCTTAGAGATTAATAAAATTCACCCCAGCTTCTAATGGGTGCAAAAGAGAGCCCCCTTTACGTTGAAGACAAATAGAACATCCTATCTGTATCATTCTGGCCCCATCATTTAACAGCAATAGGACTTGAGCAAATCACTTCAATTCCCTTTATTAGTTATTAGTATCATCTACTTCAAATAATCATGAATGATTTAATGAATCTGATAAGAAAAATACACAAAAGAATAGCCACCATTTGTTTTACTACTAAGTTTATTTGATAAAGGATTACAGAACTAAAATGTATTGAGCACCTAACATGTACCAAGGACTGCACTTGGAATTTTACAATTATTCACAAATGTTGTCATTAAAGTTGCTTCAAAAAAGGAATGTGAATTTGTCTTTGCTCATGTGTTATGTAGATCCATGCTGTTATAACTATGATATAGTGTATTTGGTCTTTCAATCTCTATAAATTTTAGTCTCCTCATCTGAAAATGAAGATAATATTACTAAATTTTAGGATTCCTTTGAAGAGTAATGAAGTTATATAAAGATCTTAGTAAAATATCTTGCAGATGCTTTAAAGAAAAGTTAGTTATCTGTATTTATTGTAGTCACAGTGGCCATGCTGGTAGAGGTAGCAGGCAGAAATGTTTCACCTTATGAACAATTTGTGTACTCTAAATGTTTCTAAAATTTTTAATAGTGTATGCATATTGATGTGTATTTCATTTTAATATTTGTAAGGTGGTGTTGTAATTAGATGTTCAGAAAGACCCACGAAACCCATTTAATCTGTAGTAGAGCTCGACTGTTTTATTAATAGGACTATGTATTTCTCTCATTCTAATGTGTCATCCCTGTACATTCACAGACTATTTTCGGCTGGGCACGGTGGCTCATGCCTGTAATCCCAGGACTTTAGGAGGTTGAGGCTGGTGGATCATCTGATGTCAGGAGTTTGAGACCAGCCTGGCCAACATGGTGAAACCCCTTCTCTACTAAAAATACAAAAATTAGCTGGGCATGTAATCTCATGCCCGCCTGGGCACCTGTAATCTCAGATTCTCAGGAGGCTAAGGCAGGAGAATCGCTTGAACCCAGGAGGAGGAGGTTGCAGTGAGCTGAGATCGTGTCAGGGCGAGACTCTATCTCAAAAAAAAAAAAAAAGATTTCAAATATTTTCAAGGAAACCACATTGAACTGATTTTGACAGAGAGTCTTAAAGAATAAAAATATTCTGTAATGCTATACCCAAACTGATGATAACATAAAGCTACAACATTAAGCTATAGACCTTATAAATATTCAGTGTTTTTATTGTAATTTGTTGCCACGAAGAAGCAAATGTCAGATTCAACTGGAGATGGCACAGTCCTAGAAACAAAAACCCCACATCAATCCCTGAATTGGTCATCTCTGACTGAAATTGGATATCAAAGGGAGATGCATGTCTTGTTTACTTATTTTCAAATATCACTGAAAATATAGTTTTCTTACTTGTCAACTGCAATTACAGTGTCTGAGTATTTTAAATATTTTATCTTCTGTTTGGCTGTTTGTATGCTCTCATTACAGTCTTTATTTTAGGGTATTTATTTTTCAATTAAGGTTACCTTCAAGACAAGATGATTGATTTGTTTTTATTGAACCTTCTTAAATATCTTGTTAATTACTAATAACCTCTATAATTTTACATGAATTACCGAGGAGGAAGCTGACTTAAAATTTGTATTTTTGTGTAACTGAAAATTCCAACTGTTGTTTTAGGAAATCTTGGTATTTTGCATCTATAAGTGCGGTCACAGAAAAGCGAGAGATTTTATTATTTAACTCATTGTTTCTCAAAGTGTTCAGCCCATACACTTATAAAATGTGAGATGATTTTAGGTAGTGCATGAATTTTCCTTAAAATATGTATTATCAAATCCAAATAGCATCTCAATCCCATTATGTCACAAATATTTTAGATAATTGCAAAAAAATTATTAAAGTGGATTTAGAGAAAATATAACTATATATGTTTACATATATAAATATATACATAATTTTCCAATATAGTGTGGGCTTTGAAAAATTTGCTCAAACAATAAAATTTTGTGAACTATTGGAAAAGTCAAAGATTGTCAAGGAAAGTTGGCTTCAGACTTTCAGTTGTGGATGTGCTGGGTACATTTGTCATGCACCTCTCTGGGAAAATATGTGTGACTGAAAGTCCAGTTGGGCCTAAGGCTAGAAGGAAGTAAAAATATACAATCATTAGAATTTGTATTAGTAGATATCAACATGATAGAAAAATAAAGAGTAATGTTATTAAGGGGATATTAATATGTAGCAAGCACACAAACAAACTATAACAACAGTAAGTTTCATGGCTAATAAACTCAAGCAAATTTCTTTGCAACAGGTTTTCTTCACACCATTATGTTAATCGCAGTGCAAATCACCAAGAAGCAGATCAAATATAAGCTAATTCCTAAGTATGTTTGATCATGAGGCCCTTCCCTTCAAAAATTCCTATTAATATTTCAGAAAAGCAAGTGTGAGGCAATACTTGGTGACTGTTAAAGGAATAATGTTTGAGAAAAACACATGCAATTCATTTTTTTGAACTTCTTAATGGCAGCAATTAATTTTTATATGTCTCTATATTTTGTATGCATGAACATAGCAACTGTCAAAAAATATGGTATGAAGGAATTAGTCCAATACTTCATCAGATTTAAGATATTAGAAAGGATAGGATGAGAAATCATTTTAATTGTGAATTAAAGTGAGTTGTTCAAAAGAGAGACTTTTGATCTTATTTGTAATCTTCACTTTTATTAATTTTTTCTACATTTGCTCTGAATTCAGAAACAAGCGTCTCCGTATAGATGACCCACAAGGTCCTGAAAGTCAAGTCCATTCTCACTTTTTGCACTCTCTTTTTCTACTCTTAGTACATTCAGGACACTATACTGTGTGTTTGTCAAAGTTCTCAATGTATTATAGACGCAGGACAGGTGAGGCCCAAAATTGAAGCTTAGCCTGGGAGGGTTATTGGTTTAACTCAAAAAGGAATTATCTGCTGGTTTCAGCTGATTTCTTCATTTTATCCTGTCTGAACCAGATAACTGTTTTGGTCAGTAGGGTTGTGACCAGAAAATAGGCCCTGCCAGTCTCCTGTCTCATTGTTATATAATAGAATGAATGACTGAATGGCCAACTTTAAAGTACCCTGTATAGTTCAGCTTAGGCTTTTCTTTGTCCTGAAAAATCATCCCCTGATATTGATGTAAGGGGTATCCTTTATACGTATGTAATTCCATAGCATTCCTACTTACCCATTTATAGAAGCAATGAAAAATTACAGTGATTATCAATGTAATTATCTCTTTCCATCAAAATTCTTTAAGAGTATACTTGTGCTGAATTTATCCCAGGCACATTATCTGGCTCATAGGAGGTGTCCAGTAAATATCTGATGAATGAAGAATAATTAAAACTTTATAATTATTATTAAAAGAAATTTGACTTAAAGGCCATTGTACTGGGTATGTAAATAAGACAAGTAAAATGTAATAGTCTAGGAATGTGATTTGGTCCACTTATGCAAACCATAGTATTATGGAAGTTATAAGCAGTGTGAAGTAATTATTGGTGCCTATTAAAAACAGGAACTTAATGGTATTTAGGCAAATATTTGCTGTTCACCAGCTGTATATGACCTTTCTCTACACATTTCTTCTGTATCATATTATTTGACCTCTCTTTACATGCATTATACAAGCATTACATTTATTTCTCATCAGAGCTGGAAATGGGTGGTAGGGGAGGGGTAGGGGCTCATTAAAAAAATAGCCTGAGAGAACTCCCATTCACAGTAGCATCAAAGAGAATAAAATACCTAGGAATCCAACTTACAAGGGATGTAAAGGACCTCTTCAAGGAGAACTACAAACCACTGCTCAGTGAAATCAAAGAGGACACAAACAAATGGAAGAACATACCATGCTTATGGATAGGAAGAATCAATATTGTGAAAATGGCCATACTGCCCAAGGTAATTTATAGATTCAATGCCATCCCCATTAAGCTATCAATGACGTTCTTCACAGAATCGGAAAAAAACTGCTTTAAAGTTCATATGGAACCAAAAAAGACTCTGCATTGCCAAGACAATCCTAAGCCAAAAGAACAAAGCTGGAGGCATCACGCTATCTGACTTCAAACTATACTACAAGGCTACAGTAACCAAAACAGCATGGTACTGGTACAAAGATATAGACCAATGGAACAGAACAGAGCCCTCAGAAATAATACCACACATCTACAGCCATCTGATCTTTGACAAACCTGACAAAAACAAGAAACGGGAAAAGAATTCCCTATTTAATAAATGGTGCTGGGAAAATTGGCTAGCCATAAGTAGAAAGCTGAAACTGGATCCTTTCCTTACTCCTTATACGAAAATTAATTCAAGATGGATTAGAGGCTTAAATGTTAGACCGAAAACCATAAAAACCCTAGAAGAAAACGTAGGTAATACCATTCAGGACATAGGCATGGGCAAGGACTTCATGTCTAAAACACCAAAAGCAACGGCAACAAAAGCCAAAATTGACAAACGGGATCTAATTAAATTAAAGAGCTTCTGCACAGCAAAAGAAACTACCATCAGAGTGAACAGGCAACCTACAGAATGGGAGAACATTTTTGCAATCTACTCATCTGACAAAGGGCTAATATCCAAAACCTATAAAGAACTCAATCAAATTTACAAGAAAAAAACAAACAACCCCATAAAAAGTGGGCAAAGGATATGAACAGACACTTCTCAAAAGAAGACATTCATACAGCCAACAGACACATGAAAAAATGCTCGTCATCACTGGCCATCAGAGAAATGCAAATCAAAACCACAATGAGATACCATCTCACACCAGTTAGAATGGCAAACATTAAAAAATCAGGAAAAGACAGATGCTGGAGAGGACGTGGAGAAATAGGAACACTTTTACACTGTTGGGGGGACTGTAAACTAGTTCAACCACTGTGGAAGACAGTGTGGCAATTCCTCAAGGATCTAGAACTAGAAATACCATTTGACCCAGCCATCCCATTACTGGGGATATACCCAAAGGATTATTAAGTCATGCTGCTATAAAGACACATGCACACGTATGTTTGTTGCAGCACTATTCACAATAGCAAAGACTTGGAATCAACCCAAATGTCCATCAGTGACAGACTGGACTAAGAAAATGTGGCATATATACACCATGGAATACTATGCAGCCATAAAAAAAGATGAGTTCGTGTCCTTTGTAGGGACATGGATGCAGCTGGAAACCATCATTCTCAGCAAACTATTGCAAGAACAGAAAACCAAATACTGCATATTCTCACTCATAGGTGGGAAGTGAACAATGAGATCACTTGGACACAGGAAGGGGAACATCACACACTGGGTCCTATTGTGGGGAGGGGGGAGGGGGGAGGGATAGCATTAAGAGATATACCTAATGTAAATGACAAGTTAATGGGTGCAGCACACCAACATGGTACATGTATACACATGTAACAAACTTGCATGTTGTGCACATGTACCCTAGAACTTAAAGTAGTAATAATAATAATAATAAAAATAGCCTGAGAGAGCACAGGTGACTTTAGAGAGTTCAACAATGTCAACAGAACAAGTGACCTAGCAGCATCATAGTAAAGAGAACATCATGTACATGGGATGCCCACCAAGAGCATGAAGCAATCTTCTGGATGAAGCCATCTTCAGCATCTGGATGGATGCTGGAAGCAGCAATATGGAAGGATTTCACATGTTTCTACCAGGGCCCATGTTTACAGGAGAAACAATGTGAGGAAAGCATGAACTGGGGAAAGCTGAGTGAAAATGAACTGGCCTGATACCCAAAGAAGATCAGGTTCTATGTAGGATCAACTGGTGAAGTACAGTATTCAGCACATTTTTTTTTTTTTCCAAATTCCTCAGCAATTTGATGTATGCTAGATACTCTAGTTAGTGAGATGATCTTGCAGTGTTTTCCTCTCTTAGTGACTTCTGACTTTAGTTGTCCAGTTACTTCTTGGTTATGACTCATTCATTTAAACCACCACATATTCTGATTATACCTATATTATGAAGTGATCTGCCTTTATATCTGTGCAGTAAACACAATGTAAGAACATAAATTCAGGGTGAAAATGTCCACAAATATTAAGTAGCATTATCTGTATATACTTGGCTAGTCTAATTGCAAAGTTTTTAATGCTTTCATGTACCCTGACATTTTACTGCATTCCTATCAGATATTTTCCTGTATAAGAAATGTAGTATATGTTGTATTTCTGTACACCTTCTTGGCAATCTGAAGGAAATGAATTTTCATATAAGTCAAACAATTTGTGGGCCCATTTAGAAAATGAGCAAGGTAAACTTGTGCTTGTGGTCTTATAATGTATGTGAGAAAGAATATTCCAAGACACACACACACACACACACACACACACACACACACACACACATATATATAGACACACACACACACACATAGAAAAGGACTAGAAAAGGAAACTGGGGAGAAGGCAGACAGGAGTCAGGAGTTAACCTTTGGAGACAGCAGTTAACTGTAAATGTATCACATAATCAGGAAGATGAAACAGAAAACAAAGAAAAAACAAAGGAGACTCTTAGCAGTCATATTATCCTCCTACAACTGAACACAGTTTACACTTCATTGAGAACCTCCAGGAAACTCATCTTCAATGGCTTAACACGTAAAAAAGAAATAGTGATTTTTTTTAAGGCTTGAGGAATTTGACTAGTCTTTAGTTAGTCCTCCCAATTTCTCTAGTTAGTTAGTATAATGATATAATAGATTTATTCCTAAACTTATTCACTCTACCTTAATTTTATTTCCAGAACAGCTTATGCTCCTGAAAATTGTTCTCAATGATGGAGAACTTGCAAATGTGAACTGAACTCTTAAGGCTGGGTGGAGAATTATGTTTTAATTCCTCTGCCATTTTCCCTCCAATAGTATAGCATATGATCAAATAAGATATAAGATTTACTTTAAGCTGAGAATGGCTCTTTTGTTTAGAATTAACTGATGGTAGATGTATGTCCCTTCTGGTGTCAACATGGTCTAAGATTTCTCTATTGATCAAGTAGCATTCCAGAGGGAAAGCTGTTTCCAGAGGACAGATGCTACGTTACACAAACGGTCATTTTCTTGCTTTTCTGGAGCCAGGAGTAACTCAGCTGCTAATTAAACTGGGATGAATTAAGGTAAATTGAATCTTCCTGCACATCTGTTCCAGGTCTGCAAATAGGACCATGAGGCACAGCAGACACAGCTCATTTGACAAGAGCCTTCTTCTACTTTCTACTACTTTCTTCTACTTTCAAATCAGTTCCAAAGAATCCCAATCCTCAGGTCATGGAATCCTGAGGTAAGAAAGAATGTGAATGAGAGAAAACTAACAACCACCTTGTGCATATCTTGACGCTAAGAGTATGCAAAACAATAATTCCATATTCACAGAATGCCTGGAAGACTTTCAAAGTTGGGTCATTTTAGAAAGTGGACTACATGGCCAGGCGCAGTGGCTCACACCTGTAATCCCAGCACTTTGGGAGACCGAGGTGGGTGGATCATGAAGTCAGGAGTTCAAGAGCAACCTGGCCAAGATGGTGAAAATACAAAAATACAAAAATACTAGAATACTAAAAATACAAACCTAGCCGGGCGTGGTGGCAGCTGCCTATAATCCCAGCTACTCAGGAGGGTGAGGCAGGAGAATCACTTGAACCCCAGGGTGGAGGGTGCAGTGAACCGAGATCGCGCCACTGCACTCCAGCCTGGGTGACAGAGTGAGACTGTCTCCAAAAAATAAAAAGACTACACAACACACATTTATAAAACAAAACCATTAGATTAAGATTAAATCAGTTATTCCCTGATGACTCCTTTACACATAGCTTGAAGGATAGTTCGATACTATTATTTCTGTGGCTACCTGAAATATCTATATAATTTAATCTCATTTCTTTAATTAATCCCCTATTGTTGGAAAATGCTTTGGTTTCCATTTTTGTTTCTTTTTCCTGTTGTTACAGGTAAAGCTGTAATTATTTCTCATACATATATAAACACACACACACGTATGTGTTTGTGTGTGTTACACATATATTCACCCACACTTGCAGTTATTTACTTGAACTACATTTCTAGGACTAAAATTTTGGGGATCAAATTTTATTTCCAATTTTCCATTTGTGTATACATCACTAAATTACCAGGAGATATTTTACCTACTTTATCTATTTCCTGATATTTACAAATTCCTTTCTCTCCCTCCCTCAATCTCTCCCTTCCTCTCTTCTTTCCTTTCCTCCCTCCCTCCCTCCCTCCCTCCCTCCCTTCCTTCCTTCTTTCCTTCCTTCCTTCCTTCCTTCCTTCCTTTCCTTTCCTTCTCTATTTGTCTCTTCATTACATAGTAGACTTTTTATCAATGGGTTCACAGTAATGAAAACCAAAATATGAAAATGTAATACAATTACATTGACAATCTCTAACTACAAATAAATTAATCAAATCTTGCAGAAAAGTTTACATTGTACATTTTCAGAAAAAAGTGCTAATTCTTATATTCACATGAAAAATGATTCTGTATGTAGGTTTTTCATCAAAATGAAAGATCTAGGTTATGATGTTAAGAAGATTAAATACCTAAGTAATAAGTAAGAAGAAATATGAGAAATAAGAATAATTTCTAGGTTGACTATATCTGTAGCTGTATAAATTAGTTCAAGTGTTTATCGATTTTAGTAATCAAGTGCTAATGGCTTTGCTAGGCTCTCGGATTAATACGAGAAAGACATAAAGTTAATCTTTGCGTTAAAAAGGTTTGTTTACTTATTAGTGTCTTCTCTGCACTGGAGGCATACAGCATTGAAAAGCACCTTATATTTGAGAAACGGGGTTAGTTCTGTGTGGTGGAAGTATGAAAAGTGCTAGGAGGAGTGAGAAAAAGTATGGAATAGTAAATTGTATTAAATAGTGAAAAATCTTGAAATCCAACTTAGAAATCCCCAAAGTAAGTTTCCCAGGACACTAGCAGCCATATTTGTCCCTCGAAAATGTGACCCATGGATATACACGATTAGAAGATTCTGACTTGACATCTTCCCCCTCAAGAAGTTAAAATGTACATTAGAATCTAAGCAGATCTGAGAAGTCTTTCACTAAGAAATCAAATTACCTTGGTTTAATCCTGCATTTCTTATACCCATTTAATCAATGGAACTGTTTAGATGTAAAACCCAATGCTATCTCACAGAAAGAGAAAAAACTCTTGTAGACAGTACAGAGCCCCAAAAAGCTTTTGAAAAAAATATAATATTTTCCCAATCTCAACCGTACAGGTATTGAACAGAGAAGAAAGAGACATATCTACATTTAAAGAAGAGTATAGAGGAAAATGTATCAGAAGTAAAATAAGCTCCTGGAAATATGGGAATTCCCAAAATATTTCAAGAGGCTGATGTAGTTAGTAAGAATCTCTGCCTGCAGAGCCAGTAGGGCTGGTGTTGATATACTTGACTGTCGCCAAGTACTTGGGCACCTCTGTCCATTACCTCAATTTGGGGTAATATTTGGGTCGAACATCTTTCTCCTTTTCAAGCCCATCCCACTCACCACCATCCATGTGTAGAATGCAGGCCAGAAAGAAATGACTAGGACTTTTCACTGCAAAGTAGGAAACAAAAAAGTCAAGGTTAAGGTTGACACTCACCCCTAAAAATTATGAAAATTTCCAAATGTCAAATAAGTTTCAAGAGTAATACTACTTTGAATAGAAATAAATTCCAAAGATTCGGACTTCAACTTGAGTTCAAAAGTTGGAAAAATGATATATAATGCAAAATGAGTTAAATGATCACTTCTTTTAAATATCCAAGATAAATATTTGCCGTTCCTCAAGCTTTAACAAAGCACCAAATAGAATTGATAGGGATGAGAATGATTTTATTTATTGTAGGAGGTCATACTTTCTGTCTGGCACATTGAATCATGAAGACGCCTTGGACATGTATGATGATGAGGATTGTTCTAGGCAGGAAATGAAGGTAAAGTGCATTTCTGTTCATTCTTGCCATTCATCATCACATTTCTTGATCAGTTCCTGTAACATCACATAGAAGCATATGAGGAGTCTTTTTAAATGGTTTTATTATTTTCTAGTTTAAAAGTTGAGGATACTACCTTTACCACATCATTCCCCAAATTAGTACATTTAAGGTTCTCATTACATACTATCTTCTAAAATAATAGCAATACTGTTAGCTGGGGATTTTTCTGTTTTTCAGTCACTCTACTAAGCACTTTTTTTAAGGGTTACTTTACATTATTTGACTTGACCCACACAGGAAACTTACAAGTGAAATCCAATTTTATCTCTAAAAGAAGAGAAAACTAAGGCTCAGATGTTGAGTAACTTGTTAAAATCATGGAGCTAGGCAGTAGCAGAGACAGGACCCAAATCACAGTGCAATCTACTTTCATTTCACTTAGAGCTACTTTGACTTAGAAGACCATTTATGATCTGACAGCCTCTCACTGCCCATTCTTTCTTTAATTTAATCTCCTTCATTTCATTACTAGATGACTCCTCTTCTGCCACCCAGGCCTCTTTACTCTTCACCAAATATGTCAAGTATACTCACTTGTGCCTTAGGGACTCTACATTTGTTGTTTGTCCTGAAATGTCTTCTCCCAAAAAGTCTGATGTGCTCTTTCTAACTTCCTTCTGCTTATTTGAGTATCTGATCAAATGTCACATTGTCCCCACCTCCCACGTGTCTGCCTCCAAAAGTCTCTCTCCTCTTTCATCTGCTTACTGTCTGCCAATGTACATGTAACCATCTAACATACCTGAGTTCTACTTACTTATTTTCTCACTAAACCTTCCCACCATGAGTCTGTAAATTTTCTGAAGGTAGGTACTTTGTCTATTTTATTGACTACTGTACTCTGAGCACTTACAACAGTATTTGGCAAATAGTACTAAATAAGTATTTGTTGAGTTAATTAAGAATTATTTTCTCTTGTCTTTATTCTTACATATTTGTTTCATTTCCTATTTTTATATTTTTAAAATTTATTTTTCATCTCTAAAGCTTTATTACTGCAAGCAAATCAATCTCTAAGTATTTTACTAAACAACAATCAGATGTGACAAACTGTATGAGGTCTAAAAGAAAATATGCAAGGACGATAGAATATGGCCGATGCATTTCAATGGTTAGGAAATCACATTGGTCTCCACAAAACAAGGCAAGAAGAGATTGCTTTAGTTTTTTTTTTTTCCTCTTTTAGGCTTATAATTTCAAATATAATGGAATTAAGACAGGAAAATGCAAAAAAATTATATTAACCAAGTCATTTGAAGACAATGATTTTAAGTATTAATACAATGGAATTGTACTGAAAGAATGTGAGTAGATGAGAAATAAAAATAAATTAATGTCCATGAGTTATGTCTAGAAACAAAAACAAAGGGACACAAAAGCCCAGTGCACATGCATCATACTGACTCAAGACAAGTCAAATAAAAGTAATCTCTAACGTACTTTATGCCTTACATCAGCAGTGACTGGATTTCTTTACACATATAAAAATAGAAAAACATGCTTCTTTGGTATTACAATGTACTGAATATCTAAAATTATTTTTTCTTATTACCATGTATTTCCTCTACTATGACTTGTCAGGTGCTTCATGCTGTTCTTTTTATCTTTGGTTGAGTCACTTCTATGTGCTCTAAAAAAGTACATTGTACATTTCCATTTCTTCTATTCCTGTTATTACTGACTTTATTTGGGTGTTTGTCATCCATAATCTGGAAAACTGAAAGAAGCTATTCATTATTTTTTCTACCATCCTTTTCTTGACTTCCAGTCTAGCCTCTGGATATTATGAGAAAATATGCTTGTAAAGCTCAGTATCTTCAAGGGTCCCCTGTTACCTATGGAATAAACCCAAAATTTCCAAGCAGAAATTCTCAATGGCGTGGCCTTGACTTCTCACTGTCTTCCACAGATTAAATATTCTGATTATTCTGTTCCAACTGTCGTTTCCAAAAGAGGCTGTGCAGCTCGTTCATATGATTTCCTTTTTTGGAACATTATTGTCTACTCTTGATTCTCTATAAATATTACTTATTTATTTTTTTATTTTTAGACCTAACTTGAAAGAGACTTTCTTCTTTTTTTGATTTCTTTCAGAATCAGAAATAACAGAATATATGCCTTTTTTTTTCTTTGTAGATTTATATTCAGGGACCACAAGTATTTCAGCTTTGTTTTCTTCACAATATTTAGAATTGTGCTTTGCATTCTGTTGGATCTCAATTTGTTTATTTGTCTCCATTATTTTTGCTGTACAACAAATATGCCAAGATTCAGTAGCTTAAACCAACTCATTTATTATGCTCACAGAATCTGAGGTCAGGAATCCAGGCAGAGCATAGGGTGAGCCCATCTGTGTTTCACAATGTTTGGGTCTTCATCCGGGAAGGCTAAAGGGCTGTGGGTTTCATCCAATCATATGTGGATTCTGGCTGGTGTGATTCAAAGACAAAGACTGCCAGCCAAAGCATCTCCATGTGACTTGACTTTTCCACAGCATGGTGGCTTCAGGGAAGTCAGACTTCTTATTGTAGTTCTGGTCTCTAAGGGGAAGTGTTCAGCAAACATAGAGAAAGTCCCAGTGTCCTTTATGGCCCTTCTCAGAAACCACTGAGCATCACTTCTGCTTCACTCTATGAGTAGAAGCAGTGACAACTCTTCCAGATTCCAGGCCAGGGCACATAGACCCTGCCTATTGTGGAAAATGGGAGGAATATCAAAGAATTTTGGGGCAACGTTTTGAAATTCTACACTTGCATTGTACATATGGCTACTTTTAACGTACAAAAAAACTTCGTGAAACGATCATGGACAAGCTCTTGTATTTCTGATAACAGAAATCAGATTTTTTTTCTTGTGTTGATGGCTGCTATTTCTGTAGTGCAGCAGAAATAGAACAGCTTGGACTTGGGAGTAAGACAAGCCTGAGTTCAAATCCTGGTTGTGTAGTTCATCAGTATGTGCTACAGTACAAATCATTCAACACATTTAAGCCTCTGATCATTCAATTATGCCCCGGAGATAACAACATCTCAAATAACTGGGATGAGGATGAAATACAATAATGCACACAAAATAAAATGCGTGAAACATAGTTGGCCCTAAATAAACAATAATTTCCTTTGGCCTTTCTCCATCCAAATTAAGCCTGCAGTTATCTTCATATAAACATATCTAGAATATAAATATTCAAATAAGAAGATGGTATTTGAATTTCTTGTGTAGAATAGGTAAGTAATTTATAGGAACGCTAGGCAAAGGCAAGAAAGATGTGACAAAACTTGGTTAGGTGACCTTAGTTTTATGGTCTGGAGTTTAGTGGCTAGAGGAAGGGAGAAGAGATAAGCCCAGGGAAGTAGCCATGGGGACAATTTAAATTACAATTTCTATTTTTCTATCATGTTTTTCTTTTGCTATCTTTATCCCAATAGATAGTAACAACGGTAATTCTCTAGTCCTTTCTGTAAGTAACATGGCAGGGAATCTCCTCAGTGACCACAATGCTGAACAGCTGAGTTTTCTCATTGTCCCCCTATTAGATCCTTCACCTCACACCTCTGTGGGAAGAGCAGCTGCAGGGTGCACTGAATATTAATCTGAAAGCAGCAGGCTGATCAGGGAAGGAATACACCATCTAGAGACACCCAGGAGGAAAATGACTCCAATTAATGTGACAGCTTATGATTATTTATGTTATTATCTTTGTTATTTATTTCTTTTAAAGGGATTGATTGCTTCATTTGAAACTAGAAGCAAATAAATTTGGCCAGTAAGGGGAGAATTGAATAATGGTTCTGGATGATGTATTTCAAGTGGTGCTACGAAGGTTTTTAATTATTCAGGGTTGGATCTATCATGGAGCACCCAGAGAGACCCTGTTTAACTCCCCACAGGAGGGAGATTGCCTTTTAACAGGATTAGTCAGCATCATCACCAAAGTCACATTGTGTACTCATTACGCTATGTGTATATGAAAATTACGCTGCACCTGTATAGGATTCAGAAATATGTATGGACAAATTCTATCTATATATGCATATTGGTGATATATATTATATATAATATATATATATGAGTTGGTAGAATATATGCTAAGATAATATAAGTGTTAATAGTGCTTAATCTGTGCCAGACTGTATTCGTTCATTTTCACACTGCTATAAATAACTTCCCTGAGACTGGGTAATTTATAAAGGAAAGAGGCTTAATTAACCCACAGATCTATATGGCTGGGGAGGCCTCAGGAAACTTACAATCACAGTGGAAGGCAAAGGGAAAGCAGACACCTTCACAAGGCAACAGGAGAGAGAAGCATGTGAAGGAGAAACTGTCAAACACTTACAAAACCATCAGATCTCATGAGAACTCACTCTCATGAGAAGAGCATGGGGGAAACTGCCCCCATGATCCAATCACCTCCCTCCCTACATGTGGGGATTACAGTTCAAGATAAGATTTGGGTGGGGACACAGGGCCAAACCATATCACAGACTTTATATATATATTAACACATTTAATTCTTACAATAACGCTAAGAGGTATATTCTATTGTCATCCCTATTTTTCAAAAGGGAAACTGACACACGGATATTAAGTACTTCGCTTATGGTTACGCAGATCACAAGTGGCAGAACTGGGATTCAAACACAAGCAGTTTGGTTTAAAAAAAAAGTGCATCTCTACATATTTTATATATGCACACACACTTACATACGTATGTGTAGTTGGGTTATTTTATGAATAAATATATAATAATGTAGATAAGAGACACAGATAAAGTTAGATCTAAAAATATAGACGTGGACACTAGGATACATCCCTTCTGCTTCTGTGACCTCAGTGTTCTGTAGTAACTTAAAATAGACACTTGAAATAGATCACTAGACCAGAAGATTTTTAATAATATTTTATTGGTCATAAGACATTTAATACGTTTCATGAGTCAGGAAGTGAACTAGTTCAAGCTTGAAGCTAAAACAAAATAAACAAAACACAGATTTTATAGTCTCTGAAATTGAAACAAATTTCCATCTTTTTACTCTAGTTTCTCCTCCTTTCAGCCTATCAACCTTTTAAAAAATATAGAAGACCTTCAGGCGATTCTGTTTAATTTTTCAAGATTTATACCTCCACCAATAAGTTTAGCATTATAACTTACAGAAAAAAATTTTCTAATATGCATGCACCCTTGGCATTAAGTCTTCTCATAGGGTTATAAAATGCCATGGTTAGTTATCCACCATGTCTACATAGTCTGCATGAAGGCAACAATGCTAGACAGTCATTAGATCTTAAAATACAAGTGTGGCTATTAGGATACATTCCCTCTGCTTCTATGACCTTAGGGTCATAGAGAGCTTGAGAAGAGAGAGTAAGCATGAAAATACCCCTTTTGATTTATTCAGCTGCTTTAGAGCTTATTTCTTAGTACAATAAACATTGTACTACAACAAGCATTGGAATTTAAAAAGGATTCCTTAGAACTGTTCCACCTGAAGTGAGAAGAAGCTGAGTATTTGTCCTTCAACTCTTACATATCATTGACAGACAGCTATTTCTTGGGAATATCAAACCCTGCAATCCTGGTGTGTCTATCACCAGCCCAGAATGCCAGAGAAAGCCCTCAAGTGCTTGTTTTTGGAAGCCACAGGTAGTATGGGATTGGTGGGTCCTGAGGAGATGTGGGTGAGGTGTTAACAGCATCTGCTACAGATATTCTGCAGCAGACACTTTCCATTCCTGCACAATGCTCAGTCATCACAAAGAGTATTTGAAGTACATATTGGCCCTCCCTTTGGAGAAATGTCATCTTATTAACATTAACATCTTACATGTGTTTTCCCATGAATTAGCTCATTTCTTAAGAGAATAGAGTTAATGACATGAAGTCTAAATACTTTAAGTGTGTTGCTCAAAAACAAATAACAAATGAACTATTAGAACTCAGATGATCCAAGCCAAGGGTGCCCACATGACGCTTCTCGAGAAACTGAGGAATTTTCTTTAGTTAAGATTGTACCAGGGTCCCATCTTCTTAACCAGCAACATAGGGTGGCCTCAATTCAACAAGAAACTAGTGTGTTACTTGGTGCAGAACATTCTCAAAAGCAACAACAAAAACTGTCTCAGGAAAGTTTCAAGGAAAGAAGAATGTAATTAACATCTGGTGGAAGTCAATTAAGGATCTCTAGTGTAAACGCAATGAGGTGATATGGATATTACATTGGGTTGAGGAGGCAAAGACCTGGTCCTAATGTAGTGTCTGCCATCAACCAGCTGTGTGACATGGATTAAATCACTTGTCCTCAGGAAACCACAGGTCCTAATTTATAAATAAAGCTCTTTGTGCTTAAATTGTATTTTGAGACTATGAGGAGGGAAGTAACATTACATTTAAGTAGTACATTGCCTTACAAGTTTGGATGGTTATATGCATTTTGAGAGAACCAGGCATGCTTTGGGTAGTTAGACTTTTGTATGCTGGTTGAACCTCATAAAATGCCACATGCCTAATCTCTCTTCCTCTCTGTTCTCCCCTCTTTCTTTTTCCTCATCCTGCTCTCTCCTTGGCTTAATGTTCTTGTCTCCTGGTTCCATACCAGTGAAAGAGAACCACAATATTGCCTTCTCACCCACTTTGGCCATCATAATGGCATTTCTTCATGTAAAATGATTACACATCCAATTAAAGTGAACACCTGGAGGAAATAATAGCTGGACTACTCAATAATTTTACGTTATGCTGAAAAAATAATTATTTGAGTCTTTTCTTCAGGTCAGTTTACTTGAAAAGAAATAATGTGTAATGGGTTCAAAGTCAGTCTGGCAATTTGCCTACAAACTATTGTCAGGCAGTAAATTACAGAAGCAGTGGATCATCACACATGCCCATCAGCTCACTAATAGAGAGAAGCCAATGACAATTTAGGGAGAAAATAACCAAAATATGTATCACATTTATTCTATTCATAACAAATCATTTTTTAACACTTATTTTTTTCCCTAGTTAAGTTTCAATTTATCTGGGACTCTGTCAGGATGACAGAAACTCATTTAGAATCCATGAAGACAGCTGACACAAAGTGCATTAAAAATTAGATTTTGAATTCAAAGAATGAAAGCTTTAAATCACTACAGTCAAGTCAGTGGGACAAGATTGATACCAGATGCTATTTTGTTCATATTATTAAGGAAGCATTCCAGCCTTGAAGAGACCTTGTCACTACACAGCTTCTGTCTATGTAAATAAGAATAAAGTGAGTATGTCTGTTGTCAATGATAGAAACAGCCATCCAGTGCCTCAAAGCAACAGGCTGGTTCATTCGAGGAGAATGTTGAAAGTTACAAGAACCCTGAAAGGTCATATATGCCCAATTCCCTCATCATGTGTACGGGAGGACTGAAATCCCATAGGAGAAGGTTAGCAGGTGTATTATACACACATGAACTCTTTACTTTAAATTGAGTGGTCTGAGTAAGGGCTAAGCCACTCTCTTGACAGGGGTTTTGGGCAAGTCACTGGACAACCCTGGGCATCATTGTAGAGAATATTCATTTACCCTATGTGTGTTTTTAGTCTGTTCAGCAGCCATTCCACCCTCCTTCAGCACCTCACTTTACTCTTTGAGAACTACAGAAATCTTGAATTGCCTGTGCTTTTTATTATTATTATTTTAATTTGGGTTTTATTTATGTACATAAATAGCAACATGAGAGCGAGGAGTTCTAAGGTCTGTACATGATCTCTAGGTGAAAGGATTTCAGATTAGTTTGCTTGTAGGATGGTACCACCCAAAATAACAGAGGTCTGGTCTAGTATTTCCTGAAGAAGAAAGCCAATTTAATACATTCAATACTGACTTCTCCGCCATTTTTCTGTAGAAATACTGATTTACTCTATGGAGTTTCCAATGTTTACCTACAACTGATTAAGATGGGCAAAGCATGGAGTTTTCTACTTAGTTCCGGGTGAATTCTTAACGTTTCCTGGCTTTTGAAAGTTCTCCTTCCACAAATGTTAAACCCCAGTCATATAATCTCTCCTCACTGACCTGGGCAAACACGATAGTTTGTTGTGGATAATAGAGGGAGGCAGCTAACCCCACGAAACCAGGCGGATACGCTAGCTTCTTTATTTTTGAACCTCTAGCCAAAAGGAGTTCAATGAGGTCAGCAAAACCACTAACACCAAGTCTCGGAAAAAATCCAGGAGGTGCATTTTGGAGACAGTCCTAGCTGTCTAACCCCCATTGAACCAAACTTTGCATCTTGGGCTTACTTTGGGAGTACGTGTCCTGACATCAGCTTGTGCATGGCTCACAATAAGTGTCGGAGCTGTGAGATGCTTTCTTCAAGCGGGTTCCTTGACTCCTCCACACACTGCGATTGTGTGGGAACTGAGTGAAAGCTCGTCAATCTTCACGGAATTTTTGGGAGGTGAGTCTTTTTTCGGTGCTGCACAGACTTTCAAGGTGAACAAGCTCAGGCTGGCTGGCCTCACGGACCCCTGGGAATTACGTCGAACGTGACGCTGGCAGCTGTGGCTCCGGAAGGGTCCGTCACCTCAGCCTCGGCCACGCCCACAACAGAGAGGTGGCTACGGAGGCCCGGTAGGGCCTTGAGTTCCCCAACCGCAAGCAAGCTGTGGTGCGGGTGACGGCGGTAGGGCAAACTCGGTGCAGCGAAGACTTAGTTCAGTCGCTCCTGCCTGTGCTCTTGACGGGACTTTCTTTTTTCTTTTTTCTTTTTTTTTTTTGAGACGGAGTCTCGCTCTGTCGCCCAGGCTGTAGTGCAGTGGTCTTGACGGGACTTTCAATTCAGGTATCCTGCCCTCCTCTGGCACACAATGTTAATTGTTTCCACAAGCTAAGTTCACCAGTCTCTCTGTACAGGGAAATGAAGTCCTGAGCGAAGTGACACAAGTGTGGAAAAGGTTTAGAACTGATGTATTCTGGTAGTCATCCCCAAAGCGCTATCCATTTGTCCTGGTTACTACACCTCCAAAATTCCAATGTCCGAATTTTGCAATGTTCGTATTCTCTTTCCAATATCTGATTGTTTACGTTCTCCTTCAGTTCTATGAGCTGCCTACGAACCTTCCACTAACACCCATTTTTAATTTAATTGCAGTGGTCTCTGTTGCTTGCAATCAAAAACAAATCTGATATATTGTACGTGTGAAACTGTAACTAATATATTGTACATGTAAAATGGAAAAAATTATACTTCACTCATAAAGGTGGTATCAGGTTTTTTTTTTTTTTTTTTTTTTTTTTTTTTTTTTTTTTTTTTTTTTTTGAGATGGAGTTTTGCTCTTTTTGCCCAGGCTGGAGTGCAATGGCACCATCTCGGCTCACCGCAACCTCCGCCTCCCGGGTTCAAGTGATTATCGTGCCTCAGCCTCCTGAGTAGCGGGGATTACAGGTATGTGACACCACGTCCGGCTAATTTTATATTTTTACTAGAGATGAGGTTTCTCCATGTTGGTCAGGCTGGTCTCGAACTCCTGACCTTAGGTGATCTGCCCACCTCGGCCTCCCAAGGTGCTGGGATTACAGGCATGGACCACCTCACCCGGCCCAGTTTTCTAAAATGTATAAAATAATGTATATTAAAACTACTGGCTTGGAGAATAAAACTTAAGAGGAACCCAGTAAGTATTGTTTGCTTGGTTTTTAAGATCCTTCCTATGTATTCTCATCTGTATTCCTGGATTCTGCTGAGATGCTCAATGGAGCCATGAGTCACATGCTTAATCTCCTCAAAGAACTCTCCGGGTGAGAGCATACGCTCTCCTTTTGGTCTATTTGAGACACTGAGTAATAGTTGTTTAACCACACCCTTGACTTTCTCTTCAGAACACATTTTCCTAAGAATAAATCTAGTTTTAGCTTCTTTTGCAAAATGAATAAGCAGAGAATTTCCCAAATCATCAAATCCTGGTTTTTGTTTGATAGTCTTCCTCAATTTATCTCCCTCCTCTTGCATTTTATTATAAGCAGCAAGAAGAAATCTGACCGTACTTTCAACATGTTGCCTAAAATGTCCAGAAAAACAGCCAAGTTATTTGCTTACAAGTTATGCTTCCACATAATTGTAGGACAGAATTCAGCTAGGCTTTCTCTTACTATATTATAAGGGTCTCTTCTCCTCCCCAGATCAAGTTCCTTATTTTTTTCTGAGGCCTCAACAGCAAAGCCTTTAATGTGCATATTTCTACCAATATTCTGTTGTTGGTAATATACATATACTTTAAGATGATAGAGAGTTTCTCTCCTATTCTCTTTACTTCTGAGCCCTCATCAACAGGACCTATAATACACATTTTTCTACCAGTAGTCTGTTTAAAGCAGTATAGGCTTTTCCTTTCTAGTACCTCAAAATTTTTTGAGCCTCTACCTATTACTCAATTCCAAGGCCATGTTCACATTTTTAGGTATTTGTTACAAGATTTTTAAAGACAGTTTTTAGGTATTTAGTTAAATATAACATTTTAGATACTTGTTCCAGGTTTTAGATAGGTAGTTTTTAGGTACCAAAATCTGTATGTTTCCCATGACTCATAACAAATTATCACAAATTTGGTGGCTTAAAACAATTGTTCTCTCAAAGTTCTAGAGATCTAATATCTGAAATCGATATCACTAAGCTGAAATCAGGGTATCAGTAGGGTTACACTCCCTCTGGAAGCTCTAAATGATAATCTGTTTCTTGCCTCTACCAGCTTCTGGTGGCTGCCAGTCTTTCTTGGCTTGTGGCCATATACATCTAATCTCTGTCTCTGCAGCTACATTTCCTTCTCCTTCTGTGTCAAACCTTCTTCTCATGAAGACACATGTGGATTACACTGAAGCCCCACTTGGATTATCCCAGATAATCCCCCCATTCTAAGAGCTTTAATGTAATCAAATCCACAACATCCTTTTCTGCCATGTAGGGTGACATTCACAGGTTCCAGATGGTAGGATGTGGATACATTTTGGGGTCATTATTTAGCTTACCACATGCTTCTTCTCTTTTTCTGGTTTTGCCTTTTCCAACTCTGTACAAAGTTATCTGTGTAACAGGCCTCAGTGTGACATTCTGGAAACTTTAAAATTTAGCTGACTAAAATAATTTCATGTAGGAGAATATATGACATTGAAATTTAAATTTTGTTCAAGGGGCTTTATTTACTCTGTTAATAGTAACTTTTTAAATATAGAACCAGATGGTGATTCAACACACACACATACAAATACACACACATCTGCCTGTTAGCATAATGTAAATCTTCCACTTACAATTATAATTTTACAAAAATCAGTTGAGGACATGCATTAATCTATAGTAAATCTGGCAGGAGTTCTTCAATACAAGATTTTATATAAAGATGGAAATGTTTATTTAGTTTGAAATGAACCAAACCAATCTGTACAGAAGAAACAATGTAGAATTTTACTATTCTATACGATTGAGCATTATTATGTTCAAATACTATAAAGGATAAAGAAGTGAATTCCAGTATTTTTCCAATTCTTTTCCTTCTAAATAGTTGATGTACATTCTTAACCTATTTTAGCTATTAAATTGCTTTTCTCTATTATTCTAGGTTTCTCTTCATCTCTTTTGATCCTCAGTCTGTACATCCGAGTCTTTTGTCCCATAGTTTTTAACATGAAGTGTATACATTATTTGGCATTGCTGCTGTAAAAAATCATCACAAATGTAGTGGCTTTAAACAACCCAGATTTACACTCTTGCAGCTCTAGAGGTCAGAAATCTAAAATGGGTTAGCAGGGCTGTGCTATTTCTGTGGTCTCAAGAGAGAATTCATTCCCTTCCCTTCTCTACCTTCCAGAAGCTTCCTGCATTTGTTAATTTATGGCCCCAACTTTCTTCCAGCAGCATAGTATCTTCCAATCTTTGTCTTTCTTTGCCCAACACATCACTTTTTTCTGACTCTAATCCTCTCCCCCCCCACCCTGTGATTACAATGGGCCCATGGGCATAATCCAGGTTAATCTCTCCATCCAAGATTCTTAAATCAGTCACATATGCAAAGTACCTTTTATCATGTGTGGTAAAATATTCATTGGTTCTGAGACTAGGATTAAAACATCTTTGGGGGTGGGACACTATTCAGGCTATCACATGAAGCTTGCCAGAATTCAAATCCATGTCTTTGTTACTATTTACAAAAAATCTTCAATGTTTGCGATCACTAATGGTCAAACCTGCTTTGTTTGGTTTGTGCAATGAATAACTTTCAAGTGGAATCTGAGACAAAAATTGGACTTTTCATTTGATAGAAGCATAGGCTCCATGCCTCTCATGGGGTAAGATAAGTAAACATTCATCTTAATTGCAATACATTTCTGACTTCTGTTTTAGTACTGCATGACCCAGAATGTGTGGGCTATTTATACCCTTTTGGTGAGAGGCAGAGCAAAGAAAAGAAGGGCAATATTTGAAGCAGAGGGAGCCCTCTTGCCCTGGTTAAGTTAAGAAGAAATGAACAAGGAACTCAGGGCAAGATCAAGAGAGGTGATTCATCACCTGGCCTTCAACTAGAAAGGAGAAGATAGTCCTTTCTAGTGGAGTAGTGGAATGAACATGACAGAGCTCCCAGGTGTGCAATTCTTTTAGCAAGCTGGTAGTATTAGTCAACTCACTTCACCTCTCTGGGTGAAGAGGTGAGCTCAGCTCATCAACCTCTAAAATCTTAACCAGTAGTAACTCTGAAGGATTAGCCTTGACATTTACTGATGTTGCCTCTCTTGCTTAATATTTTATAGTAATGAAAATATTAGTTTGTAAGTACTGGGGAGAAATGTATTTTAGCAACTAACAGAATTGCTACTTCTGAGAAAGTGGTAGAGGGGGATTTATCAAAGTCATCTTGCTTATAACAATAAGAAATGTCAGCGGAGGAAAAAAGTGAATAAAACAGTTAAGTATTTTGTAATCTGAGGCTGAAAGATGCTGCCTCAGTAGTGACGATTCATATTAAGGAAAAATTCTTCTCTTCCAAATCCCATCAGACAACATTACATGTTCTGCACAGATTTTTACTGCTTACATGACTATATTTAATGGAAAATATGCAATTACTGGAAAACACTGAGTGACTTGGGGCTTACGGAATGTGTTCTTTGCTGGCAATGAGAAATAAAAAGCAGTGCTTTCAACTGTGAGGGGAAATTGCTTTAGTATTGCCGAGGTTCTAGAGTGTCATTGTATAGCATTTTATGTAAACATTTATTTGTTTTATTTTATTTATTCCTTCATTTAGTCAATCAGCAAATATTTATTAAGTGGATAGGCCCCACACTACACTGAATGTTAAACAAGATATAATGAACTAGATATAAACCCTATCTTTTGGGAATTTATTGTCTATCTGGAATGAATAGGTATAGCCACAACTAATGAGGAAACAAGGCATAAGGTATTATTTGCCACATGAACCATACAGAAGTATAGATAGATTATCTCTGTGCATAGGACTCAACAGTATTGAGTAAGTTACATGTAAAGTACTTAAAATAATATCTGCCCCAAACTAGTCTATGTTCTTGGAAATCAGAGTAACAGTTACCTTTGGGAATGGAAGAAGGAATATGATGTTTTAAAAAAGGAGCAACAGGAGATTTCTGAGATTTTGGTAACATTCTGTTTCTTATTCTGGATGCTAGTTACAGTGCTATGTTTTCTTTGTAAAAATTCAATAAGCTGTATACTTATTTTATTTTTACTTATATATTGTTTTAAAAATCAAAAAAAGTTTTGAAAAGCAGTGCTTCCATCGTGGTATGTTCAAAACAAATATTTGTTATACTCAAATCGCAACTCTTAGAAACTCAAAGTGAAGCAGGGAAGGTTCTTGGCTTCACTCAGGAAGAAATTCAAGAGCAAACTCGTGGTAAAAAAACAGCTTTATTGAGGTGGACAGCAGTGTTACAGTTCTGTGAGCTGCAGAGCAAGGTTATTCCGTAGGCAGTCATATTTATACCCTCTTTTATGGACATGTTAATTAAGGGGCTGGTTATTCAGAAAAGGCTAGAAAGTAGGCAGTAACTTCCAGGTGTTGCCATGGCAGTGGCAAATTGTCATGGTGCTGGTGGGCATGTCTTATGAAAAGGTACTTTCAGTTCCTCTTTCCAGTTTCTACCAGTCTCCAACCTAGTCCCCAGTTGAGTCTCACCTACCTCCTGCCTCAAAATGTGGGGAACAATCACTTCTGACTGAGGCAATGGGCAGTGATTTCAGGGAACAGGCCACTTCAACCGGATTCTCAAGATCAGTTGGATTATGTGCATACAAAAATAGGTGTAGAACTTCTAGTTTTAAAAAGTATGCCACATATTCAGGAAAGCATAATGATTCGGGGTGTGGACTGTGAAGTCAGATCTCAGTCTGAATACCAGCCCTATAGTTACCAGAAAAGGGTCCTGCTTCAGACCTCATGAGGGGGAGAGTTCTTGGATTTCATGGAAGAAAGAATTTTGGGGTGAGTCCAGAGTAAAGTGAAAGCAAGTTTATGAAGTAAATAAAGAAACAGAAAAATGGCAACTCCATAAGCAGAGCAGTCCTGAAGGCTAGTTGGCTATGTTTATGGTTATTTCATCATATGCTAAACAAGTGGTGGATTATTTAATGAGTTTTTGGGAAAGGGAATGAGGATTTCCCAGAACTAAGGATTCGCCTTCCATTTAGACCATGTAAGGGTAACTTCTGGACGTAGTAGCCGTGGCATTTGTAAACTGTCATGGCACTGATGGGTGTCTTTTGGCATGCTAATGCATTATAATTAGGTATAATACGCAATAATTAGTGTGCAGGGAGGATGGCCAGAGGTCACTTTCGTCACCATCTTGGTTTTGGGGGGTTTCTGCAGCCTTCTTTACTGCATCCTGCTTTATCAAAGGGGTCTTTGTGACCTGTATCTTATCCTGTGACTAAGAATGCCTAATGTCTTGGGAATGCAGCCCAGTAGGTCTCAGCCTCATTTTACCCAGCTTCCACTCAAAATAGGAGTCAGTCTGCTTCTAATGCCTCTGACACTATGGTTTAATCTATTTTAATGCAAACTACTCAAACTTTTTGAAGCAGTTTTCTCATCTGTAAAGTGGGGATAAATGTCCCTACTTCACTGGATTGTTATGATATCTAAATGAAATAGCCCATACAATGTCTTTGTCACAGAAATAAGAGCATTAGAAAAACTCAAGAAATGTTGTGATGATGATGTAATATAATGACTTCTGCCTGAGCTGATAAGCGTAAGGTTTATACTGGGTATTGATAAATATCAGTTTCTCCTAAGGTGGTTTAATTCATGTAGCCTATAGATCTTATTTTTTTCACGAACTTTAAGACATTAGGTTATTAATTAGTACCAACAGACTTTAGAGGTACTGAAATGAAAAAATATTGTGAGATTGTATATTCATTTTTTCAATTTTTATTTTATTTCTAATAATCATTAACATTATATTTTGTGTTCTATTTTTATCTTATCTGGTACTATATTTCTGAACTTCATTTTAATTAAATAAAAGTAGTAATAGTAATTACTACACATTTTCAATTTCCTTTGAAATTTAAAATATTACAAAAAAGCATATGCATATCTTGGTATGAAATTGTACTCAACATTTCAAGGCCAGAGTGTATTATTCATTACAAACAACAACAAAAAGCTAATGGGAAAAACAATTGGAATCCATTGAAGTTGAATTATCAGAACATATTTCACAAGAGAGCATGTACTAGACTTATGGTATGATGATCAGAAATACTGCATCTGCCATTCTTGATTTGCGTAAAAATCAGCATAAAAGAAACTTCAGTTAGTTCATTTGGTCATTCATTCACCCAACACTAGTCAGTGAATATCTGCTCACGTTTGTGGCTCACTAGTCAGGCACTAGAGGTAACATGATACAGATTACAGATACTTTCCCAGACTCCTCCAGCCAATACCTGCTCTTTGGAGGCACACTGACCTTCTTGTTATTCCAAGGTCTTCTCACATGTTTGTGCAACTGTCTCTACTTGGAATGCCTTTGCTGTCTTTCCAATTAACCTTCTCCCTGTAGATCTCCCTTCCCTTCTATTCAAATATAACTGGCATACCTGTTTTTCTACACTGAGTATGTATGCTTCTTATTCTGCCTTTGCTCAACCCTACCTCTATGTACTCAGATTCATGGTCCAGACTTTTCTTTCCTGCCCCAGTGCTCAGAAGTCTGATTCCAAGTGCTTCCCCCATTTCCCTACTCTTGCTTTATGTCATTTGTTTGGGCTAAGACTATGGCACCCAGAAAAAAATCACAAGTTGTGGGATGCAGGAGTCAGTGGAAGAGGAGGCCATTCCTTCCTGTGCTCTACCTATTTTAAGCTTTGTTCCTTGCATGGCTGTGTCCTTCCGTGGCCCCTTTCCTGTTCCACAGCCTTTCCTCCACGGCTGCAGTTCACATTGTGCTCCAGTAACTCTCTATTTTTTTCTTGCTCTTTTTGTAATGTCTTGTTTTTATTATTTTTTAAATTTAATTTTATTTTAAGTTCTGGGATACATGTACAGGATGTGAAGATTCATTACGTAGATAAATGTGTGCTATGGTGGTTTGCTGCACCTATCAACCCATCACCTAGGTGTTAAACCCCACATGCATTAACTACTTATGCTGATGCTCTCCCTCCCCCCGTCCCCCAATCGACAGGCCTCAGTGTGTGTGTTGTTCCCCTCCCTGTGTCTATGTATCCTCATTGTTCAGCTCCCACTTATAAGTGAGAACATGTGGTGTGTGGTTTTCTGTTCCTGTGTTAGTTTGCTAAAGATAATGGCTTCCAGCTCCATCCATGTCCCTGAGAAGGGCATGATCTTGTTCCTTTTTATGGCTGCATAGTATTCCATGGTGTATATATACCACATTTTCTTTATCCAATCTATCATCAATGGGCATTTGGGTTGATTTCATGTCTTTGCTATTGTGAATAGTCCTGCAAGGAACATATGCATGCATACATCTTTGTAATAGAATGATTTATATTTCTTTGGGTATATACCCATTAATGGGATTGCGGGGTCAAATGGTATTTCTGGTTCTAGGTCTTTGAGGAATTGCCACACTGTCTTCCACAGTGGTCAAACTAATTTACATTCCTGCCAACAATGTAAAAGCATTCCTATTTCTCCCCAACCTCACCAGCATCTGTTGTTTCTTGACTTTTTAATAATTGCCATTCAGCCTAGTGTGAGATGGTATCTCATTGTGGTTTTGATTTGTATTTCTCTAATGATCAGTGATGTTGAGCTTTTTTAAGTATGTTTTTTGGGTGCATAAATGTCTTCTTGCTCTTTTTGTCTTAGGGATGATAATGCATTACTACTGTTGCTAGTCTTTGGGTGCCTCAGTATCCCTTAACTCTGTTCACGTAGATGTGTGTATTCCCTCTATATGTGGTTTCTTGGGCTGGATCTTCTTTCCTGCTGAAGGTCTTACTCATACATTATGTATAGTGTGTAACTTTGCTAAAATTTTTAATCAGATTATAATAATCTTTTTAAACAAACAGTTTTCTTTACAAGGATCTTCTGATTGTTAAGCATTTCTACTCTTTTCTGAAAAGAACAGTGCATGCATGTAGTGGGATTAAATAAATGTTTTATAAAATATATAAATAAATGCTATTTATACCTATGTATATGTTTTTTCAACAAATTTTATGTAACAGTTGAGGAGTTTAAAGTCTACCAGATAATGTATAATACTATAGGATGAATAGTAAGTGCTTTATAGGCTATTCAATACAATACAATACTTAATACTATAAGTGTTAAGAGGAAACCAGAGTTATTACGAGACTTATTAGAAGTGTTGGAATTGGATTTTGAAAAAAAATTTTTTAGGTAAAATTGATGACTTTGAAAGAGGTTGAGGTTGATTGCTTTGGTTCCCTACTTTTAGAGGAACAAACGATAATCTGATATGTTCCACCAAACCATTTTAGCAGAAAGGAAGTCTGAAATTATTTTAATAGAGAAATGGTACAGGGCTGATTCATCCATTTTGGAAGTTAATGTCAGAGGTGTAACTTTCATTTTATTATTTGTATAGTTTGAAAAATAAGCCCTAAATAAAAGGCTCTTAACTATGAACACATCTGCAAAGTTTATTTTGTCATGTAAGGTAGTATATTCACAGGTTTGTGGGATTAGGACTTGGACATCATTGGGAACTTGTTATCCTGTTCATCACAGAATTTCTTATGTATGGTGTTTTCTAATGAAAATATTATTTTCATTAGAATTATTTGATCTCTCAACTACAAATACCAGAAATACATTAAGAATTTTCTAACATGTCATACGTCAAATTTTGTAACTCCCCATATGGAAATTTAATGGAGCTGATATTCATCCAACATTTACCAAGTGCCAGAATGGGCCTGAGAAAAATACACAACAAAATAAAACAACAAAGTGGCAGGTAGAATTTATTTTAGTTGTCTTGTTTTTTCTTTTTTTTGAGACGGACTTTCTCTCTGTCACCCAGGCTGGAGTGCAGTGGCACGATCTTGGCTCACTGCAAGCTCCGCCTCCCAGGTTCAAGGCATTCTCCTGCCTCAGCCTCTCAAGTAGCTGGGACTACAGGCACCCGCCACCACACCCGGCTAATTTTTTGTGTTTTAGTAGAGACGGGGTTTCACCGTGTTAGCCAGGATGGTCTTGATCTCCTGACCTCGTGATCTGCCTGCCTAAGCCTCCCAAAGTGCTGGGATTACAGGTGTGAGCCACTGCGCCCAGCCAGTTGTCTTGTTTTATAGGTCAGAAAGTTAGAAAGTAAAGTCAAATGAGTTGCTCATGTTCACATCCATAGTAAGTGATATGACAGGAATTTGAGACTAAATTTGGTTTTAGAGTTAGTGATGTTTTAAGGGTACCACAAAATTTTAACTTCTACCATTTTATAGTAATGGAATATATATGATCAGCAGGTATCAAATAATATCTAAATTAGGGAATACCTGTTTTATTATATAGATTTAATATGTTTAAGTTCAATATCAGTTGAAATTATAATGCAAATTAGTAATATTAGCCAAAAGTTTACAAGTCAAATTGACATGCATTATGCAAGTGCATTTTAGGGATTTTAACACTTACAAGACAAACATTGATCTACCCAGATCAATGTCTACTTACTATTTTGAGGCTTTGCTAGAAGAATCTAAAAATTAAAGATTGCAATCTCCTTTTCTGCAGACACTAAATATTACCAAAAATAAATTATTACAAACATATCCAAGATTGCTAAGTGGTTTTAGAACCCTTGTTTCTTGATAAGAATTTTTAAATTGGCCTTTTTCAGCCTCTGCTTAATACAGACATGTTTTTGCTCTAAATATAGTAAACATCCATTGCACTATATGCAAAGGACTGAGAAGTGTTTCAAAGATAGTGCACAAAATATCACATTATTTTCTGAGTATAGTCTTTAAAAAACCTATCTTGCAATCACTATTTACCATGATCAGTCAATATGTAGTCTTTGTGAACAGAACATTAGCTTGTTGAACCATAATTCAAAATAAGTCACAATTTAATCGTATTTTAAAAACACTCTGGTTAATTGTAATTAATGTTTGACAGTTTGAAAGACATCTGTTATATTAACATAATGGTTTTATTGCACATGAAATGCTGCACATTAAAAACTCAGTGGAGTTGAATGAGTATTTTGCAAGGAAAAGAAGAAAATCCTTGATAAAAACATGTAGTTCTGACTATTGTTTGCTGGAAAAAATAGGACTTTTTTTCTCTTAACATGATAATTTTTAATGAAATATATCTATTTCTTTAGAAGGGAAATAAACTTCCTGCTGTTTTGTTACAAATTAATCATTCTAAAGACAGTTTGGTTCTATGTTTTACAGTTTGAAAGTCATTGCTATACTTTGTAATTTCATGAATTTACTTATTGCCAGCTGTGATTGTTAGAGGTCACTTAGACTCTTGGATTATTCCATACTATTTCAACAATATTCTAAATAAAACAAATAAATGAATGAAGCAAACTTCCTATACCAGGTTTCAGAGATGATGCTAAACATCCTATAGAAAGCCTCTTCCCCTCATCCAATCTAAGATGTCAATAGTGCCATGGATGACAAACCCGTTCTTAAATCTATAATAAAAATCAAGAAGAAGATTTTGAAACATCAATATATCGATGCAGTAGGGAGTAACTCTGACATAAGAAATGTGTGGAGGCAAACTTTATAAATGCAAACAAATCTACATTATTCTCCTGTCTGTTTAATCTATAGATTTGTGTTTATAAAAAGTTGTTTTCAAATGTAGGCTTGTGACTCACTTTCCAAAGCAAAAAACATAGGAGTGACTAATTTGGCAAAGAATTTATTTCACTAGGTGTTAATGTTTCTCCCTATTTTTAAAATAACTGGGAACCTGAAATAAAGGCACTAATTCAGTGTATTAAAAATGATAAAAATAGGAGAATAATTTTAAATTGGGACAATGTTAATACACAAAGGTGAACACTTACTAGAATTGGGCTGAATATTTTATTTAAGTTTCCTCTTAGGAAATTTAAAGAGGAACTCTTGGTAAGATGCAAGACTTTTGGGGTCCATAAATTTAATATTACCTATAGTTGATCCTACATTATTCAAGTGTTAATTAGCACAATGCCTGACATGTAAAAGTCACAAATATGCATGTGCTGAATTATTCAGTTTGCTGTAGACAGTGAGCAAAAAGCGGTTTGAAAATTCTTTGTAAAACTACAAGCCACTATGTAGAGGCAGGGCCCAAATATTTCACTTCTATGCTCATGCTTCCACTTTTCCCAGAAATTTCTTTCCCTACCTTCTGTGCTTGGCTACCGCCTACACATATCCATGTGTGCATGGGCACACATAGCACAAAACAGTCTGATAGGTAAACAAAAAATCAAACTCTTAACTAGACATAAGACATAGCTAAGAGTTATTACATACTGGGTACTGTTCTGGTGCTTAACGTATTTTGATTTATTTTTACAATAATCCTATGTTAAAAGTGCTTTCACCCTATAGTGTAATATTCTCCATCTTTTAAACAGTGTCCATAAAACATTCCTCTAATACCCCCAGAGTTGATAACTATGGGATGGTTCTACTTGCTTGGAATACTCCTTCGTAAATATTATTTGTTGAATTTTAGTTCCTTCAAGGATCAGCCCAAAAGCTGTATTTTATAGAAAAAATATTTCCCTATTCTCCCAGTTCTGGGAGCTCTTCTCTTTACTTTTAAATAAATTTTATGAGAAAGATACTCAATGTATCAGTTAACTTTATTTGTATAAAAATCCACTCCCAAAGTTAATTGCTTAAAATGGCAACCATATATTAGCTTTTGTTTTTGTAGTTTGGCAATTTGAGCTGGGCTTAGCTAGTTGGTCTTTTGGTCTTGGCTGGCTTTACTCGTGCATCTGTGGCTCTGCTTTAGAGACTTGGCTGGCCCTTGGCTGCAGTGATGGGGAAAACTGGGCCATATGCCTCTTGTCATTCAGCAGGGTAGGCCAATGTATAGTGACTAGACAAGTTTCCAAGAGTGAGCTGATGCACTGACTCTGAACGGACTAAATGTTACCTATGTTGCATTCTACTTGTCAAAACAAGTCACGTGGACAGCACGGATTCAAGGTGGGAAATAAAGTCTACCTCTTGGTGGGAGGAGCTGCAGAGTCACATTGCGAAGGGTTCTGTATACAGATAGGGGAATAATTGTAGCCATAGTTGCAACCAATCTATTCAGTTCACCAACATGTTGGATAATCTCCTTCAAGTTAAGCACATCATTTTGTACAGAGGGTCTGGAATATATTAAAAGTTAAATATAAGTTTTATGTCAGTGAATGGTGATTTTTAATTGCATACTTTTCCTTTATTCTTGGTTAAAATGATTTAAAAAGGAATCCAAATCACAGCTAATTTCCTGGTCTGACTGTAATCACTTTGGGTCTTAAATCAAGACTAGCCTGTTTCTAATAGTTAATAGCGTGATTTCTCATTCTCACAAGGAGTATAATTTAGAGGTGAGCATCCACCAATGCATGATACACTTGGAATTATTTTTTTTCAGTTTACATTTTTGTGGAGAAGTAGACAGCACTATACATCAAAGTTAGAAGCACCTACTTTTGGTCAATGACATTTCTAGTAACTAATCCAAATGGTTTTGTCTTAAAGTTACCAAAGACATGTTTAAAATGATGTTCTTAGTATTGTTATTTATAACATATACTTCCCTTTAGTTTCATGCTAAAGTGAATACTTCTCTTACATATAAGTGAGATCATATAGTATTTATCTTTGTGTGTTTGGCTTATTGCACTCAATATAATGTTCTGTATGTTGTAGCAAATAATGAGATTTCCTTATTTTTTAAGACTGAACTGTCTGTGAACATATATATAGATCTCACTTTATTCATTCATCTGTCAATGGACACTTAAGTTGATTCCCTATCATGGCTATTGTGAATAATGCTGCAATAAACATAGGATTGCAGACATCATGCTTGAGAAAATGATTTCATATCCTTTGGATATACACTCAGTAGTGGCATTGCTGGATCATATGCTTGATCCATTTTTAATTTTTTTTAAAAAGCCCTGTAATGGCCGTACCAAGTTATACTCCCACCAACAGTGTAAAAGGATTCCTTTCTCTCTACATACTCACCAACACTTACATTTTGACATTTTCATAATAGCCATTCTAAGAAGAGTGATGTGTTATCTCGTTGTCATTTTGATTTACATGTCCTGATGATTAGTGATGTTGAGCACTTTTTCTTATATGTTTTGGTCATATGTATGTCTTCTTTTGAGAAACATCTATTCAGATCCTTTGCTTATTTTTAAATAAGGTTATGTGTTTTTGTGTTTTTGAGTTGTATGAATTCCTTATATATTTTAGATATTAACTCCTTATTAAATGTATGTTTTACAAATATTTTCTCCCAATTTGTAGCTTGCCTTTTCATTCTGTTAATTATTTCCTTTGCTGTGTATACATTTTTTGTTTGATATAGTCCCAATTGTTTGTTTGCTTTTGTTACCGGTTTTTGGTGTCGTATCAAAAAATCATTGTCAAGATTTATGTGAAAGGATCTTTCTCTTAAGTTTTTCTATGTTTTCTCTTATGTTAGCTTCTAAGGAGTTTTATGGTTTCAGGTCTTACATTTAAGTCCTTGATCTGTTTTGTGTTGCTTTTTATGTATAGTGTGATGTAAAAATCCAATATCATTCTTCTGCATGTTGAGACCCTGTTTTCTCAACGTCATTTATTGCAAAGGTTGTCTTTTCCTTAGTATGCATTCTTGATGCCCTTGTGAAAGACTTATTTATCAAATATGCATGGATTTATTTCTGGGCTCTCCGTTCTGCTGGTCTTTGTGTCTGTTTGTATGCCAATACATACTATTTCAATCACTATAGCTTTATAATATAGTTTGAAATAAAAAAGCATGATGCCTCCAGCTTTGTTAATCTTGTTCAAGATTACTTTGACTACCTGTGGTCTTTTGTGGTACCATATGAATTTTATACTGTGTGATATTAGATGATTATATATATATACATACAGTTTTTTGTCCATGTTTCCTGGCTCATAACACCCATTGCCTTTGTTACAATATTTTGTTATAATGTTTGGGTGCTTTAAGTCTTAGGAGCAGGCCTCAGGAAATAGAATCTCTCTCTCTTTCTGTCTCTCTGACCTTATCCTTCCCTCCTTTCACCTGCCTAAGGTAAGACTCTAATCTGATTTTGAGGCATAAGACCCTTATTCCAGAAAATATCCTGCTCATACTTTGGAAAAAGAAATGCTAAACAGAGAGACCAAGAAGAATCTGTACAGACAGGCCTTGCTGGGTTTAGATCGTACCCTTTTTGTCCAATCACATTTTGACATGGTTGTCCATGCTTCAGTCATGGTCAAGCAATGACATCTCCATAAAAGACCCAAAGGACATGGTTCAGAGAGTTGTGGACAGCTAAACACGTGAATATTCCTGGAAACTGGCATGCTTAAGGAGGGCATGGAAGCTTTGTGCCCCTTCCTCCATACCTCGTCCTACCCATCTCTTCATCTGTATCCTTTGTAATAAACTGGTTAATGTAAGTAAGTGTTTCCCTGAGTTCTAGGAGCCACTCCAGCAAATTAATTGTACACAAAAAGGGGGTTACGGGAACCTCAACTTGAAGCCAGTCTGTCAGAAGTTCCAGAGGCCCAGACTTGACGACTGGTGTCAGGGTGGTGCAGTGCAGCAATTATGGGGAGTCCTGGGAACTTAGCCCTGAACCTTTGGGGTCTGACATTATCTCTAGGCAGTGTCATAATTGAATTGTGCTGGTATCGCACAATTGATTGCTTACTTGCTGGTGAGGAGAAATCCTCATATATTTTGGGATCACAGAAGTTTTCTGTGTTGATTGTTGTTATGTTGGTAGGAGAGCAGAGGAAAAACATGGTTTGAAAGTTTTTCCAGAACAGATTTTTTTTTTCTATTTCTGTGAAAAATACCATCAGAACTTTGACAGAGATTGCATTGCATCTGTAGATCACTTTGGTAAGTGTGGACATTTAACAAAATTAATTCTAATCCATAAATAACTGCATGTCTTTCAATTTATTTATTTATTTTTCAGTTAATTTCATCAGTGTTTTATAGTTTTCATTATGCAAGTCTTTCACCTCCTTGGCTAAATGTATTCCTTAAATATTTTGTTACTTTTGATGTTATTGTAAATGTAATTGTTTTCTTGATTTCCTTTTAAATAGTGCACTGTTGATGTTAAAAACAATGCTACTCATTTTTGTATTTTGATTTTATATCCTGCAACTTTACTGAATTCATTTATTTCAACAGTTTTTAAAATAGAGTCTTTAGAGTTTTCTATATATATAATCATGATGTCTGCAAACACAGACTTTTTGGTCTTCCTTTATTATTTGGGTGTCTATTATTATTAGTTTTTTTAATCTAATTTTTCTGGCTGGGACTTCCAGTAGTATATTAAATAAAAGTCACAAGAGTGGGCCTCCTTGCCTTCTACTGAATCTTAGAAAGAAAGCTTTTACTTTTACTTCATTGATTGTGATGCCAGATATAGACTTTTCACTAAATGGCCTTTTGTGTGTGTGTGTGTGTGTGTGTGTTGAGATAAGTTCTTTCTATATCTATTTAGTTGAACATTTTTATCATGAATGGATGTTGATTTTTATTAAGCATTTCTCCCCGTATCATTGAGGTTATAATATGGCTTTCATCTTTTATTTTATTTATGTGATGTATCATATTGATTGGTTAGTGTATGTTAAACTAACTGCATTGCAGGGATAAATACTACTTGCTTAAAGTGCTTTCAACACTTCAAATACTTCATCTGATTCCCATCTAACCTTCAAGTTCTCTACTGAAATATTCTATGCTAGTCTAATGATATTCCCTTATATAAAACTAGTCACTTTTCTGTTGCTGCTTTCAAAATTCTTTCTGTGTTTATTTTTTGACAGTTTAATAATAAGGTGTCTCAATGTGGGTCTCTTTGGATTCATCTTATTTGTTGTCCTTTGGGCTTCCTGGATCTGTTTGTTTATTTCCATCTCCAGATTTGGGAAGTTTTTTTTTACCATTAACTCTTAATTAAGCTTTCTGCTGCTTTTACTTTCTCTTGTCCTTATGGAACTCTCATAATGTGTATATTAGTCTATTTATAGTGTCCCATAAGTCCTTTAAGTTGTCTTTATTCTTTATTTTTCTCTACTCTTTATTCTTCATTTTTATTTCCTTTCTGCTTCTCTGACTGGGTAACTTTTAATTCACTCATCCTCTCTTCTGAGTGTGCTGCTAAACTCCTCTACTGCATTTTTAATTAAGTTATTATAGTCTTCAGCTCTGTTTTCTGCTTGGTACTTTAAATAAGTTTTTTCTATCTCTTTGTTGAAATTCTCAGTTTGTTTATTCATTGCTCTTATGACTTTAGTGAGCACCTTTATGACAGTTATTTTGATTCTTTGTTGGATAGATTACATGTCTCCATTTTATTAGGATTGGTTTCTGGAGATTTATCTTGTTTTTTTTTGTTTGGAGTATATTTTCCCATTTTTTTAGTTTCCTTAATTCTTTCTTTGGTTTCTACACATTAGATAAAATATCTGTCTTTGCCCCTCCTTTCAGACTGCCTTGTACAGAAGATGAACCTCGCCAATCAGCCCAGACAGAGATTCTGTTTGCCTTCTTCCAAGTGCTTGCCTTCTTTGGTGCTTGTCCAAACCACTGCCTTTGTTTATAGTAGCTCCCAGTAAACGAGAGTATGCCAAATTCCATCAGTGCACCAACACAGGTGAGACAGAAGCCAGTGTCTTGAGTAGCAGACAGAAAAGTTGAGGTGCTAGATGCATGGCCCAATTCCTTCTTTCATCAGTGAGAAGCTAGGAGTTGAAGTTTATCATCTGTTTGTAGTGAGCATGGAGAAGAATTGTGGCAAATGTCTGCATTCTCCTTCAGATCATATGCAATTTCAAACCACTGCTTTGCTCTCTGTCCCCCACAGACCTAACAAATGCTGGGCCCCATCAGTTCTCAGAGACAGGCAAGTTAGAGGTCAGTCCTTGGGTAGCAGCTAGAAAAGTTGGAGCAAATGATGTGTAGCTCAGTTCCTTATGGTGAGAAGCTGCATTCTTGGTTTTATCAATGGAATGAGCTGAAGGGAGGAGCCAAGGGAAGTGCTCACACGCCTGTTCAATCTCTAGGCCACAGGAAGTGTCCACATACCCATTCAATTTCAATTGATTTCTTGCCCTGTCAGTTCCTGGAGACAGGCAAGTTAGAAGCCAGATCCTCTGGAAGCAGCTAGAAAAGTCAGGACATTGGATGTGTGGTCTAACCTCTTTCAGGGAGAAGCTGAGAGTTCAGCTTTATTGCTTGCTTGCTCAGTGATGAGCTAGGAGGAAAAGGCAAGGAAAGTTCTATGCAGTTGTTTAAAGCCATCTCTTGTTTCTTTGTGGTCCATGGAGACTGGTAAATGCTGAACCTCATTCAGAGATAGGTGAATGGGCTTGGAGCCAGTCCCTTGGGTAGCAATGATAAAAGTTGTAGTGCTAGATGTGTAGTCTCAACACACTCTTTGCTCCTCAGGGAGAAGCTTGGAGTTGAGGATTCCCTCCCAGTTGTACGGTGCTGTGCTGAGAATGAGATTTATGACAAAAGTGTGTGTCTTACCCATTTTCTACCCATGTCAATGTGGAATAGTTTTCTCATTTACCAAGTATGCAGGAGACTCTCAACTAGTTTATGGATTTCTCTTAGAGTTATTGATCCATGTGTAGCTGTTTATTCAGTGTATCTGTAGCTAGAGGGAGATTCCAGAGCCTACTCTTCTGTCATGTTGCTGATATCACCCAGGTTAATTTTTCAAACAATGGTAATTACTTTCCCAGGGAACAGTGGTGGTGTTTGGATTCTTAAGTGTTTGTTCTCTCAATGTTCCTCACATTGAAATTCTTCTGATTAATTTTAGTGTTAGTCTGTTACTTCTTTCTTTTTCTGTTCCTTTAAATTTCTTAATATCTTTTAGTGTGCCTAACTCAGGTGTAGGAAAACAGCATGTTGCATGGTGAGAGTAATGCCATCTTGAAGCAAAACTGCCATGATGACCACTGTCTGACCCTCACATAGGTGTTCTACAGGAAGGTCTTTAAACAGTGCCTGTAGCATGGATAACACCTCATAAAGATGCTTCTCTAACCTCTCCAAATGTTCCTGATCCTTTGACAAGAAAGTCTGAAGACATGACCAGCTTCACCTGGCTTATCCTGAAAGCTTACTACTTAAAGGCTATTTTCTGGATGGTGAATATAGAGGATCCACTGTCTCACAGTCACCCAAGGCATCATTTCTGTTCGTTAGTCCCTATTCCTTTATTTCTTTCTGAAAAACTGGATTTGTCAGCCCCTTTCATTGGCCTCTCATCTCCCCCAGCCTTTGGGAATAGGTTTGCATATATATGAGCTCAACCCAGAACACTCCGGTAACTGATATTTTAAATTTGATACTAAAAGTATTTTGTAAACCAAGATATCAAATAGCAACCATTATCACAATTGTTGCAAGACAGGAATACATGGATTCTAAGTGAATATCCAAGAGACTCCCTTTTAGCAAAGAGTAGTTGACCTCAGTGCATGCCCTCTGCAACATACAGTTTAGAAATCCTGAGCTCTTTTTGCTTTTGTTTTTCCTGATACTCAGTTGTGCACAAAGAATATTGAACATATTTCTAAGCCAGAAGATTTTCAGCTAGAGAATTTTTAACAGAAATAATATGAATGTTGCAACTCACAGAGCATTTAGGAGTCTCAACATTTGTAACTTTGAAGAGTAAAGGGGAAAGGAAATGAAATAACTTGAAATTTTAACATTTTCAAAGCTGTTCCCTTCATAAAGTAAATTTTTTCTTGTCTTAATATGGTGAAAAATTGATCTAACTAGTCATCTTCCATGGCTGGCTTAGATTTTTTACAAAGTAGTATTTCCCTGGCCAAATGGACCATTTGCTTATTTATAAAAAGTGTTGTGGTGAGAAAGTTAAAAGATACTTTCTCATTCTTATCTATATGAAAAGAAAATAGATTGTTCCCTTAAGGACCTTTTCCAGATTTTCTATATTGTACAACGCACTTACTATTTATTGAGGCCTTGATAAATGCACATCATTGTGAGAAATATTTTTCTTGCATTAACTTGTTTTGGATTTTTAAATGATCCTTTGGGAAGGAGAATATAATAATACTGATTTTATAAGTGAAGGTACTGAGGCTCAGAGAATTTATGATGTAGAGGTGACAGTGAGACAGAATGAGATAATTAAATGTCCAGATAAGTGATTTTTGACCAATATTGATTTTCATGGGGGCACTTTGGGGTCTTGATATTTATAATTGTAAAGAGCAGATAGGGTCCAAAAAATTACTATGAACTGGCCTGAGTTATTTTAAATCATAGATATAGGGGAGGGACTTATTACCAAAGTGACCTTCATATTGCTACAATACTTTCTTGGAAACACAGTTCTAGTATTATAGACAGGATGGTTTGCTCTGGATGTGAGACCCTTGGGAAGGAAGAGTATCAGTCCCCTTGATCTATCTGAGAGTATCTCTGTTATGCTGATAACTCATCTATTAAATACTTGGCTTAGTCTAAAATACTGTATACCCTCAAGTTCAACCCATTGTAGGGTGGAGCAAAGATGCCCCTTGAAAAGAGAGGGACAATTTGGAGTTTTACGTCTTGTGAAGTGGTACATTGGGTTTAATCCAGAGTCATTTATATGAGCCTACTCTAAATGGAGGCTTTAGGGAGAAATCTGGCTAGGAGTGGAATTGAGAGTTGCATCAGTTTTTACATTTTCTTTAATAGACGACTTAAAATAAGAAGAAAAGCATTGTGAAGTTTTGGATGGGATGAAAATTATGGAGATTTGTATGTGCAAAGTAAATGTGACACTAAGTTTAGAGTGAGATCCTAAAAGAGAAAAGCTTACATCTTTGGCACCAAATCAGAAAATATTAATACTGGAGGTGATGATCTTTTTTCCTGACAGGTAGAACAACATTGGTAGAAAGAAGAACAGTGCAAAGAATAAAGAGAATAATTGATGAGAAAACTATCCAACCCCGTTTCCTGACAAAGCAAGCCCACTTCTTCAGCAATAACAGGTAGAGCCAGCATAACTTAAAAAGACCAGTGACATCAAATCCATGACTATTCAAAGCTGTAGAATTTAGCCCTGGCAAATAAAGAAAAGGCCCCTAAGATATCAAGGGAGACATTTGTCACCAGGGGATGCTAAGGAGAATTGATACTATCAAGGAAAAATAAACTTCATTCAATTAAGCCAAACTCACTTGAGCACTTCGGTACTGAACATTGTGATAGGCTGGGAAAACAAGGATTGCAGGATGTAATAATTACCCTCCAGGCAAATTCAGTTTGATAAAAATAAGGTTCTAGGAGCTGCACAAAAAAGCCCCAGAGTTACACAGTTTACTCATTCTCATTCTCTTTTACTCACTCTCACTTGATTACACTTTCCAAGCAACAGGTGCCATTACATAGTAGCTTTCATATTTTTAAGATGTAATTTACAGAAAAGATTGCACACTTTTTTCAACCTGCATGTCAGATTTTGTGGGGCTGTAGAGCCTCCTGCTGAGAAGAGAGATGTAAGTCATGAATGAACTCTGTGGGAAAGAGCATTATGGAATAGAGATTTGGGTATAAAATGACAGCAGGGATGCATATATACCACATACTCACCTCTTCTGTCTGCTAGATCTTTTGTTTTGCACAAGCCTGTCTTTGGAATATTGAATATAAAAATGACTTGTGAACTTCCATGTACTATAAGCATAATGATTAATCATACTTTATTATTTTTTCAATCCACTTTTATGTGGGAAGCAGTGGGTGAGTCTTGATGCTCTGTGCTAAAACTTTAAGGCCAAATATCTTCTTTATTTGGTACTTGTAGGAGTAAGCAATAAAAAATGTTGCACACACCTCAATTTCTCTGAAAATCTTTCATAATAGGGCCTTATTTGTATCTTTGTTATACTACTTAATAAGTCATAATACATTTTGGAGGAGTTCTCAGACTATTCCAAAATGAGATGAGTTCCTTAGGGAAGAAGTTGTGTCATTGACTCTGGATGTCACTTTTATACACAATACATTTTCAAAAGATAAATGAACAAAGAAATTATTACAAGGGAAATAGAAAAGAAGAGAAGATGAATGGAAGGGAGGAAGGAAGGCAAGGGAAGGAAGGAAGGATATTTCTGTTAGAAAAATTGGAGACAAAGAATAAACAACTCATACTTTCTGTGCTTATGAAACCACATGTTTTGTAGCATTTATTAGTGTCACCTTTCTACTTTTGGTAGGAGATGAAGTCTTGGGTGAAAGGGGCAGAAATGGATTTAAAACAATGTGCTATGGGTAATGTTGCATGCAGTAATATTACATGCTTCACTGCTTATCTGGTTATTCACTTTTTACACCTGTCCTCAGGGACCAGATAGATGAGACATTTGATGTCATGGTTTTGTGTGATCATCATTGCTTATTTGGAGGCAATGTTTGTCTTCTTTTTAGTTAAGTTGATAGGTCATGCTGGCAAGCACGGTGTATTAAGCAGAACCTTCAATAGAGTAAATGTGGATTGAATATTGATAACAGATAAGCATTCAACCTGGGCTCATGTGAAGAGGAAGAGAATGTGGAATTATGGTAATTAAAGGCCCAAAATGTTGGTGATATTTTCTAATGCAGGGATTGGCAAAGTTTCATTGTAAAGGACCAGTAATAAATATGGTGAGCTTTGAAAGTCATACTCTATTATCACTACTCAACTCTGCCATTATAGTATAAAAGCAGCCATAGACAATACATAAACAAACAATCATGGTTGTGTTCCCATAACACTTTATTTACAAAAACAGGTGGCCAGCCCACAGGCCATAATAGACAGTAATATAATGTCCATGTGCTGCTAGAATTATAGTACCACATCACTGTTCATCATCCAGCCTTTTAAAAAATTCTTCTGATATCTCACTACCATCTGGGTCAAGCTTTTCTAAATAAAGATGTGTGTGTGTGCAATGTGAAATTGTCAATTTTTGTTATATGTCTGGAGTGTGACCACACATTAATTTAGATCTAATCTTGGAAAGCGCAGTGGAGAACACAACTGTTTTCATGTGAGATCCTCTCCAATATTTGAAGATGGCTGCCATATTCTTTTATTTTAAATAGTCTTTAAAATTTAGAACACTTTTATATTTACAAATAGCATTGTAAATATAATACAGAGACGGCCTACATATTCCATATTCTGTTTCTTCTATTATAGCATATTATATTAGAACAGTACACTTGTCACAATTAATGAACCAATATTGATACATTATCATTAACTTAATTTCATACATTATTCAGATTTACTGATTTTTCCCTAAATGTCTCTTTTTTGCTTCCAGGATCCCATCCAGGATACCAAATTCCATTTAGTAATCATGTTATATCAGACTCCTTTCCTGTGACAGTTTCTCAGACATTCTTTATTTGTAATGACCTTGAGAGTTTTGAGAATTACTGGTCAGTTATCTTGTAGACTATCCTTCAATTGGGATTTGTCTGAAGCTTTTCTCATAATTCGACTGGAATTTTGGGTTTTCAAATGAAGATTATAGAAGTAAAATACCATTCTCATCACATCATATCAAGGGCGCATACTTTCAACATGACTTACCACAGTTGATGTTAGTATTAATCACCTGTAGATGTTGTGTTTGTCAGGTGTCTCCATTGGAAAGTTATTCTGTTTTTCTCCTATTCCACACTGTATTCTTTGGAAGGCAGTTGTTATGTGTAATGAGCACTTGAGTGAGGAGATTTGCTCTGCTTCTTTAAAGGTGAAGTGTCTTCACAAACTGCAATTCTTCTGCATTGGAGGTTTGTCTGTCTCCCATTTACTATCTATATAATCATTTATATCAGTTTAGACTTATAGACATTTATATTATATTTTGGATTATAATTCATAACTACTTTATGATGTTGCTCAAATTGTTCCAGCTTTGGTCACTGTGAGTTCTTCCAGTTTGCTCTTGTGTCCCTTTCACATACCTCAGTGACTGTGTGTGTGTGTGTGTGTATTTATCACTTCCTTACCTTCTGGATCTATAAGATGTTCCAGGTTCATCTTGTATATGTCTTATCTCAGTCCTAAAATTATACATTTCTCAGAGAAATCCTCTTTCTTTTTATTGGATAATGGTATTAAAAACCAAATTCTGAGTATTGGATGTGCTCATTGCTACTGAGATATTACAGCTTCCAGGACCTCTCAGTTGACAAAGCAAGGAGGTATGTGTGTATGCTAACCCATGCACACACACATACCTGCAAGCATTTCTGTGCCTATAATAAGCTAAACATGAGTTTATACTGAGGTCTCCAATTCAGATCCATTACTACATAAAATGTTCTTTTCAATTTCCATTACTTATCTGCAATATCCCTTCCAACAGTGAAAAAATTTGTTTCTACCTCTGTCATCCATGTACTTAATTGTTCAATTCCAGTATACATGACATAGTGGTTTTAGACCCATTAACTTGTACACTTATGGGGAGCAACTTTATCAACTAGAATATAGTACTTATGTACAGTTCCTTTTGTCTCTAGTCCTACAGACTTTATTCACATTTAAAGTTACTTGTATCAGCAACTTATTCCACCTATCCCACCAGCCACTTCAGTGAGGTTGTTTCATAAATCTGTGATGAATTGTTTTTTGTCACATTCTACACTGGATCTTGGGATTCTGCAGCCTCTTAATTTTTTTTAAATTTGCATAGGTTAAGTATATTCATTTTTGAAAATGTGAATATATTAAGTATATTCATCATTATAGTCATCATTACAGTGGCTTACAGAATGGTTTCACCACCCTGAGCATGTTCAGTGTCCTATTTATTTAGCCCTGTCCTTTTCCCCACCCACTATGTTCCTGGCAAGCACTGATCTCTTCATGTTCTCTGTAGTTTTGCATTTTCCAGAATGTCATATAACTGCAATAGTAGAGTATATAGCTTTTTCAGACTGACTTATTTTGATTAGTAATATGCATTTAAGATTCATCCATGTCATTTCAGGGCTTGTTAGTTCATTTTTTAAAATCTCTGAATAATATTCTGTTGTATGAATGCTCCACAGTTTATTTACCGATTCTTTCTTGGCAGAACGTCTTAGTTGCTTCCATTTTTATGATACAAATAAAGCTGCTGTAAACATTTGTGTGCCAGTTTCTGTGTGGACATAAATTTTGAAATTAGTTGGGTAAATGCCTAGCAATATGACTGCTGAATTATATAATAAGATTTTGTACAGTTTTGTAAAAATCTGCCAAGCTGTCTTCCAAAGTGGCTGTACCATTTTTCATTCCTGTCAGCAATGGATGAAAGTTCCCATTCTTTCACATCCTCACCAGTAATTGCTATTGTTAAGCTTTTGGATTTTAGCCATTCTAACAGGTGGAGAGTGGTATCACATTTTTAAAAAAATTAATTCCCTAATGACAAGTGATTTTCAATATCTTTTCATATGCTTTCATTTCGTATGCTTTCATTTGCCACTTGTATATCTTCTTTGGTGGTGTCTTAAATCCTTTATCTATATTTTAGTTATTTTTATCATGAGTTTTTAGAATTCTTTGTCTACTTTGGATACAAATTCTTCATTAGATACGTCTTTTGCAGATATTTTCTCCCTGCCTATGGCTTGTATTTAATTTCCTTAATAGAATCTTTTGCAGATAGTTTTTAAATCATAATGTTAATAATGTTCTATTTATGGGTTTTTCTATTATATAGTGTATTATGGATATTGTATTTTAATCTTCCCCCACTAAACCCAAGGTGATGTATATTTTCTCCTATGCTTTCTTTTTAAAGTGTTAAGAGTTTTTCATTTTATTTTTATTTTTTTAGTTTTTTATTTTTTATTTTTTTTGAGACGGAGTCTCGCTCTGTCGCCCAGGCTGGAGTGCAGTGGCGCGATCTCGGCTCACTACAAGCTCCGCCACCCGGGTTCACGCCATTCTCCTGCCTCAGCCTCCCGAGTAGCTGGGACTACAGGCGCCCGCCATCTCGCCTGGCTAGTTTTTCGTATTTTTAGTAGAGACAGGGTTTCACCGTGTAGACCAGGATGGTCTCGATCTCCTGACCTCGTGATCCACCCGTCTCGGCCTCCCAAAGTGCTGGGATTACAGGCTTGAGCCACCGCGCCCGGCCAAGTTTTTCGTTTTAAACTTAGATGTTGTGATTCATTGAAATGAGTTTTTGTGCAAGGTTTAACGTCTGGCTCTAGGTTTGTTAATCTTATTTTGTATATCATTATTATTTAATAGGGTGTTCAGTGTTTCTGGATTATTTCTTGTAAAGACTATCCTTTCTTCTTTGAATTGCCTTTACTCTTTCATCAAAGATACATTGACCATATTTTGTGAGTCTATTTCTTGTCTCTCTTTTATGTTCCATACTTCTATGTGTTGTTTTTACTTTAGTTCATAGCATACCATATTATTTACTCTACCTTTTTAATAAGTCTTGAAATTGGGTAGTGTAAATCTCCCAACTCTGTTTTTCTTCAGTATTGTGTTGGACATTCTAGGTCTTTCCTCTTTCCATATAAACTTTACAACTAGTTTTTCAATATCTACAAAAGAGTGTGCTGGGGTTTTACTGAGATTGCTTTGACCCTTTAGAGCATGTTGGGAAAAATTGACATCTTAACAAGATTCATTCCTCCAGTTCATGAATCTAGAATATCTATTTATTTCAGTCAAAGTATTTATTAATTTAGATATTTTTATATTCTTCTCAATATTTTTATAGTTTTCCCCATATGTATCTTATATGCATTTTCTTAGATTTGTACCTAGATATGCCATATTTTTGTGCTGTTGTAAATGATAATTTTAAATTCAAATTGCAATTGTTCATTACTGGTATGTAGAAAACAATTGACTTTTGTACACTAACCATATATCCTATCTCCTTCTATACTTGCTCATTAGTTACAGAAGTTTTGTTGTCTTGATGATTTTTGAAGGATACTCTAGATAAATAATCATATCATCTGCAAAGAAAGCTTTATTTCTTACCTTCCAGTCTGTACACTTTTGTTTTCTTTCTTATTTTATTGTACCAGCTAGTAATTCAGTGCACTGTTAAATAAGAATAGTGGCAGGAAACATCTTGCCTTCTTTTCTATCTAAGCAAGAAAGCATCTGGTTTCTTGTCAATACATGTAATGTTTTGCGGCAGAGTTTTTGTAGGTGTTCTTATCAAGTTGAAGAAGTTTCCCTGTGTTGTTGGTTTGCTGAGAGTCTTCCTCATGAATTAATACTGGATTTTGTCAAATTTTCTGCTTCAGATAATATAATCATGTACTTTTTTTCATTAGCGTGTTGCATTGGTTACATTTATTAATCTTTGAATGCTAAAGCAAACTTGGATGCTTGGACTACCTCCCAACTGGTTATGGTATGTTTATTCTTTTTATCCACTGTTAGATCAGTTTGCAGATATTTTATTGATAATTTTTGTATCTGTATTCATGAGAGATATTAGTATTTAATTTATTTGTTATGTCTTTATCTGGTTTTGGTATTAGGGAAATGCTCACTTTAAAACATTTTCTTGTTCTAATTGGCAAATACAAATTATGTACTTATGGTGTACAACATGATGTTTTGAAATAGGTATATGTTGTAAAGTGGTTACATCAAGCTAATTAACACAACCATCATTTCGCAAATTTATTTTTGCAGTGAAAACACAAAATCTACTCTCTTAGTAATTTTCAAGTATATAATCAGTTGTTACTAATTATCGTCATCATGTTGTACAATAGATCTCTTGAACTTATTATTCCTGTCTAACCAAAATTCTTTATCCTTTGAGTAACATCTCACTAATTTGCCTTCACTCTCTCCCTAGTACTTGGTAACCATTGTTCTACTTTGCTTCTGTGAGTTAGACTTTTTTTGATTTCCTACATAAGCAAGATCATGGTATTTGTCTTGCAGTGCCTGGCTTATTTCACTCAGCACAATGTCCTCCAAGTTCATCCATGATGTCATAAATGACAGGATTTCCTTCATTTTAAGGCTGAATAGTATTCCATTGTGTATAAATTTCATATTTTCCTTATTCGTTCATCCACTGATGGACACTTAAGTTGATTCTATATCTTGGCTATTGTGAATAATGGTGCAATAAACATGAGAGTGCAAATATTTCTTTGACATTCTGATTTCATTTCACTTGGCTTTTTAATTTGTTGAGGAAACTTCATGCTATTTCCCATAATTGTTGTACTAATTTACATTTCCACAGTGTGCAGGGATTCTCTTTTCTCCACGTCCTCACCAACACTTACTGATATTTTCGAATGTGTCAGAAAGTGTTCCCTCTAATTTTATTTTCTGGAAGTGATTGAGGAGAGTCAGTACCACATTTTTACGTGTTTCCTATAATTCACCATGCAAACCAGTTGGGTCTGGTAATTTATTTTTAAGATTATTAATAATTGATTTAGATTGTCTTTCTCTTGTATATGTTTTCATAGTTTATGTCATTCAAGGATTTGGTTCATTTCACTAATTTACTAAATTTGTGGGTGTAAAATTGCTTGTAGTGTTTTTGTATTTTCATTTTAATGCTTATTGGATCAGTAGAAAAATCATTTTTAAACTTTCTGATATTTTATGTCTGATAATTTGTGTTATCTCTGTTTTATTCTTGGTTAGAGGTTTATCCAATTTCATTGATCAACCAGCTTTTGGTTCAGCAAATGTTTTCTGTTGTTTACAATTTCATTAATTTCTGCTCTGATTTTTATTATTTTTCTTCTGCTTGCTTTATGCTTAACTTGCTCTAATTTTACTAGTTTCTTAAGGTGGAAGCTTCAGTTATTGATTTTAATTATTTTTCATTTTCTTATATATACATTTCATGCTATCAGTTTCTCTCTAAGCATTGCCTTTTCTGTGTCCCATACATTTTGATACATTATGTTTCTATTTGCATTTACTTCAGAAGATTTTTTAATTTCTCTTAACACTTCTTTTTGACCATTGTTATTTAGAAGTGTGTTAGTTAATTTCCAAATACCTTTGGGGATATTCCAGCTATATTTTTGTTATTGAATTATACTTCAATTCCATTGTAGATTGAGAAAAGATAGTACATGATTTCTATTATTTTATATTTGCTAAGATATGATTTGTGCCTAAAATGTGGTCTACCTTAGTGAATGTTCCATGCAAGCTGAGAAGAATGTGTATTCTGCTGTTGTTCAAAGACATATTCTATAAGAATCAATTAGATCAAGTTGGTGAATAGTGCTTTTCAGGTGAAATATACTTTTATTGATTTTTTTCTGACTAATTTATCTAACACTTGCTGACAATGGGCGTTGCAATCTCCAACTATCACAGGTTTGTCCATTTCTTCTTTTAGTTTTATCTGTTTGTGCCACACATATTTTGATGTTCTGTTGGTAGGTGCAGACACATTTATGATTATTTTTGTAATTTTGTAGAATCGATCACTTCACCGTTATATAGGGCCCCTTTTTATTCCTGATAATCATCCTTCTTTTGAGGTCTGCTGTGTCTGAAATTAATAGTTACTTGCCTTTCTTTTGATTAGTATTAATGTGGCTTATCTTTCTTGATTTATATACTTTGAACTTGTCAGAGTTTTTCCATTTAGAGTGAGTTTCTTTTTGTGAGTTTCTCTTTTTTTAAAAAAAAACTAATCTCTGTCTTTTAATTGTCATTTAGATAACTAACATTTAAAAGGATTATTGACATATCTGGATAAATAACAAATATGTTGTAACTATTTTCTCTGCATTACATTGTTAAAATTTTTACTTTTCCTGCCTTCTCTTGTTTTAACAGCATTTTATTTGATTCTGTTATATATCCTTTCTTGATACTATTCTTCACAAAAATGATGGTTGCCTTGAAGTTTATAATATGCATTTTCAACAGGTTTCTAACCTGTAGCATTTTCCTTCTGCTTGAAGGAAGTCTTTTAACATTTCTGGCAAGTCTGGTCTCTAACAAAGAACTCCTTAATTTTTTCTTTTTTCCCCTGAGGAAATCTTCATTCCTTCTTTACTTTTGAAGCACAATTTTCCTGGATGTAGAATTCTAGATTTGTGTTTTTATTTTCTTTCAACATTTTATTTCACTCTACTGTCTTTTTGAGTGCGTGATTTCTGGCAAGAGGTCTACTGTAATTTTTATCTTTGTTCTTATAGGTAACTTGTCTCCCCCACCCCCACCAACTGACTTATTTCAAGATTATCTCTCTGTGTTTGGTTTTGTGGATTTAAATATGACATCCCCAAATATAGGCTTTCTTTTGTTGGGGGAGAGGGTATTAGCCTATTTGGTGCTTTCTTAGCTCTTTAGGTCTGTGGTTTAGTGTCATTAATTTTGAAAAGTCTTTGTCCATTATTACTTCAAATATTTCTTCCACTCCATTTTTCCTTTCCTCACCTTCAAGTATTCCAATTGTGCCTATATTACAGCTTCTGAAATTGTCATATAGTTCTTGGATACTGTTGTACTTTTTATCCATTTTTCTCTTTGCATTTCTGTTTAGGGTATTTCCATTAACCAGTGTTTAAACTTGCTACTTTTTTTTTTGGCCATTTTTAATTACTGATGAGCTCATCAAAGGCACTCTTGAGTTTTGTTGTAGTGTTCTTGATTTCCAGCATTTCCTTTTGATCCTTTATTTGAGTTTTTCCTCTCGCTTGTTTATATTATCCATTTGTTCTTGCAACTTACCTATTTTTCCTGTTAGAGCCTTTAATATATAAATCAAAGTTATTTAAATTCCTTGCCTGATAATTCCAACATCTATGTCTTATCTGAGTTTTGTTCTGATGTTTACTTTGTTTCTTCAGACTGTGTTTTTTGGTGTGTTTTATAATTTTTTATGTTTAAAGCTGGACATGTTATATTGGGTAACATGGAACTGGAGAACATAGGCCTCAAGTGTTAGGATTTTGTGAATCTGGCTAGGAGTTGGGCTTTGTTTACTGTTTGCTGGTGCTGTACAGTTCAGAGGCTTTAACTTCCTTTAGTATCATTGTTTTTGTCTCTCTTCTTGACTTTGAACTTCCCCAAATACTCTTCCGAGGGTCTGTTTCTTGCAGCTCCTTTAACTGTTATCCACTGTTGATATGGTGGTAAGATTTGGAGCAGGGAAATTCTATATAATCTTTTAATTAAACTTAAGTCTTTTAGTGGGTCTGTTTTTCTTACCTACGACTTTCAAGATGTTTCTTCATATATAGCCCCCTCTACTCTCTTCAGGTAATATAGAGAGACTCTATGTGGCTGCATGGCGAGGAATTCCCTTTTCCCATGTCTCTAGGACAGGCTCTGATAAATTATTTTTGCCTGGAGAGTTATAAATAAAAATTTTGGCATAGTCACAATTATTCTTTATTCCTCCCCCTGCCAGGGCCATGTGAGGATCTTTCTTATATCTTTACCAAGAGCACTTGGTAATGTTCCTGAACGTAAAGCCCGTGAATATGTGGGGCCCACCCCAAACTAGTCCACTGTCAACCTCTAGCAGTTGATCAAAATTGCCCTTTAAATGTTTCTACTTCTTTATGACTTCAGCAACTTCTGCTTCAGGTAAGCAGATCCTGGCTTGATTCTCTGGATTTGCCCATCTTTCCAGGTTTCAAATTGGTTTGTCCTGCTAACTCTATTCACAATAGCCCCTCAAAAGATGATTGTTTTTCAATTTGTCCAGCATTTTCTTGTTGTTAAGGATGGGACTGATGACACCCAAGCTCTTCCAGCTAAAACTGGAAGCCCGTCATATGCTTTTGAGGGTTTGTTTCTCCTTTGTCTGGTTAAATGCCAGTTCTTTCAAATATTTTTTATAGTTTATGATTTTCAGATCCTTTGAAAACATCTGAGGGGTGGCCAAGAACAAAATTACTCTCTTAATTGGGGATGAACCCAACTGGCATATACTATTCCAGGTGTAGTCTAAGTAATATAGAGAATGATCACCTCATGTATTAATGACCTGAAATAGCGTTTTTAGAAGGCTTAGTATTTTGTCTTCATTTTCTTCAGTGTTGAATATGGTAGTGGAAATATTATGGACACTTAATAGATTCTGTTTCTGGATGATTTTATGGAACATTCTGTTTTTAAAGAATTCTTGTGTGTAGAAAAATCATAAGCTATGTTATCAGGTTTTTTATGTATGTGTGGTGTTAAAGTAGATTAGGTAATTCTTATACATTTTGTGAAGAAATTAAAGTTTTATTCAACAATTTACAGAGCATTTTACACTATTCAGTTTTTAAAATTATATCAACTTTCTAGCTTATAGAACAGGGCTTCTGTAAATTTCAATGCAAACACATCTTCAACCTACCTTTTGGGATTGTTGAAGGATTCAATTTAATTTTTGAAAATATCTAGTAGAATGATTTGTAAATAGTAAGAGAAAATAAAATTATAGCTTGTCTCATCCTCATTTTATTGGTGAGAAATCTGTAGTGCTGAAAAACTACTCCCATTCCCAAAGTCATGCCATTAGTAGATAGATGACTAAACCTTTTATTGGATTCTGGTCTTTTCCCACCTCTCTATCAGATACTTTACAAAACACTATTGTTATTTTGGGATATTTTTACTCTTCTTCTGATTGAAAAACTACAGAATAAACAACAGCAGTTCCAAGATTCTGATTGTGTTTGATGTATGCATGAATCCCTTTCACAGCAAAATTTTCAAGAAATGTAAGCTGGACCAGGTTTTCTAAAATCCAGGTGGAGTGAGTCCTTCCACATTCCCAAGAGCCTGGGTGTGCTCACAGCAGGAAAGGATGTTGTTTGAGCCCCAGCCACACAGCAGCATAACCCTTAATTAAATGATGCAGCAACATATGAGAATTAGCAAAGAGATTAAGAAACTAATAGAGCAGAATGCAGTAATGCTGATGTAAATGGAGGGGAACTCCGTGTTGGCAAATTTAAAAACAGAGAGAGAGAGGATAACCTATGACAAGGTATAGAATCATAGAAAAAGGATCTAAGCATTAAATCGTAAACAGGACCCTAAGGTCATTTAGCCCTAATCAGATTCTACATTCCAGCTACTGATTCTACATTCCAGCTACTGAGGACTTTTAATGGCGAGGTTGCCCAAATGCTTTTTGAAAACTCAAGTGAATGGAAAGACACAACCTTAAGAGGCAGCTTATTGCCCTATATCATTCATTTTCTCAGTCTCCCAAGTTCTCATTACTCTGTTCAACAGATACCTATTGAAGCTCGTCATGTGCCCCTCCTGTCCTAAGCATAAAATTTATGGAAAGTAAGACAGACATCGTTCCTGACCTAATGAGGAACACGTTCATGCCTGTAAAAAGGAATTTCTTATATGAAACCACGATGTGTCTCTAATTGTTCCTCATCATTTATTTCCTTTTAATTCTGTAAGACAGTATACTTTCTTACCATGTGACATTGTGTCAAATAATCGAAGATGGCTATTGTGTTCTAGAATATCTTCTACCTTCTTGGCTAAATATTCCCATTTTCTTGAATGTCAGGTTATATATTTTTGGATTTATAACAAAGGCATTAAGTTATCCAGATAATTTCAGAAGAAGTAAAAGGGAAAGGACCTATCTTTATTGTATTTCTGCCATGTGCCAGACCCATGGATTGTCACGTATATCCAAAATGTGTGGCCCAAGAGTGTATAGACCTTGTTCACTGCTGTATCCCAATGCCTCAAGTGGCATCAGGAATATACCATGGACTGAGAACATATATGAAGAATGAAAATACCCAATTTTTATATCCCTTTAAAATGAGGAAATTTGTCAGGTATATGAGAAGTATTATTCCAGCGTACGTTGACAGACCCTACATAGAACCTAGTATAAGCAAAGTACTGCTACTATGGCCCTCACTAACACTGCTAATATCAATAATTATTATTTAAAGGTCGTAAAGATGGGAAGTGACATAACTCAATCTAGGTGTTCAAACTATGTCTTCAAAGATGTATTTTCTTTCTATCTTATAGCGTAGCTTGATTTCCACTGACTTATTATTTTATTTTCTAAAAGCGACACTTTCTCAAAGTACCAAAGGGGACCACAAAGAGCTCTAGGCTTAGTGTACATACCTCTTATGAGTCACAGTTTTAGCACAATGCATAACTTTGAACAATGCTTTGAACAGATGCATTCATGAAAAATGTTGCAGACTAAGTTCTACTTTAAAAAATTTTTTTGTTGGAAAGAAGACAAATTTCATGGAACATGTAAGCCATTTAGTTATAGCAGAATTGTGGAATAATCAAACTATTCCAAAGAATCGAAATCCTATTTTGTAATGTTTGGAGAAAACGATTAAAACAGGGCTGCTCCGTAACTGGATTTACCTTTGCATGGAAAATCAAGAAACCAATGTCCATATTTCCTTGAGAGATTAATGAAGGCTGGAAGGCAGTGAGCACTGGTACAAATGACAAGGCCAAAGGATTAGCAGTATGATATTGAATTAGAATAGTACAAAAGATCATTATTATTCCAGGGAAGGTATTAGGGAGTGAAATGTTACCAATGTAGTGGGTTTCACCTAATTTTCATGTTGTATTACATATGCGATAACAGAGATATAACAACAATAGCTAACAATTATTGAACACTTTATGTCAAGCACTGCCTTTTAAAATTTTTTAGTATATAGCTTTATAATCCTTACAAAAGCCATGTGGACCGGCAAACTACATTTCCATATTTTGGATACAAATAAGATACACTGGTAGATTAAGAAATGTACCTAAGGTTAAGGTTGCACAGCAAATATATAATGGAGCCAAGGTTTATAATCTGACAATCTGACTTTAGAACCCACACAGTTAAGCATTAAAATATGCAGCTTGAAAATGCAATTCCAAGATAGAGTTAATTTAGCAAAAGCTTTGGTTAATTACATTGCAGTAGTGCTTCTAAAAGTAGTTGGATTTCCAAGGATAAGTAGAAGATAAGGGAATGGACATTTTAGACATGTGCAAAGGCATGGCATAATTGGGGAATTATAGTTTGGTATTCACTTTTAATGGGTGAGGAGAAAAGGATGGAAAGATATGTTGGAAAGAACAAGATGGTCACTTTACATCATTTCTTTTATGCCATGTTAATAATGAAAACCACATTTTGAATCACTCTGCATTTTCAGAGTATTTTTGAATGCAGAGATATCAGTGTTTGCCACTCTGTATTTCTCACCCCCACTCTACTCCAATTTAGAACTTGGTCAAGGGGAAGGAGAATAAATGAGCAACTCTGAAAAGGAATTACTGCAATTCATAGTATCTCACCACAGCCCATTTACTGTATATGATTTTATATGTTCCATGAAAGTGTTCACATTTCAGAGAATTTAAAACAAATGAGACATTTATTAGTGTAACCTTTATTCTGGTGATGATTTAAGTCATTTCAAAAGTAACTGAAAGGGAATCGCCATTTCCCTCACACTTCAGTCTTTCCCATGTCCCCACCAGCCCACAAAACGCTTCAGTAATTTAAACTTTCTGTACATCTTCTGAAATACCTACATAATTAATCTATTGTTCTAAAGGTCACAAAGGTAGATCACTTTGAAATGTCAAGAAAGTAAATGATTTGGCAATGTGGCACCATAAGTTTGGAAATGTCCATTGCCTCTTTATCTTTAGATACAGGTGGGCATTGGAAGACATGAGATAGTTGACCTTCACATGAAAGCTTTGGGGTACTTCAAGAAACAGAAGAATGCCTAAAATTGTGTAGGCTCGAACATAGCCTAACCACTTCTCCCCGGAACAAAAACTATCAAGTGTCTAGCAGACATAGCATTTTTGCTGGCCTCCTTGTCTCTGCTCAGATGGGATAAAACCTCATTAAAACACCAAGTCTTAAAGACATAATTCAGCCACAGATCTGTTTCACATTAAAGGCCACCCTGTGACCACGGTCTTAAGAGTTCACTCACAACTTTCAAACATCCCACGAATTTGCAGTTAATGGGAAGTTTGATAAATCCTCTCTCACCTTAACTGCTTTTCAGAACTGTCATCTTTCTTGATAGATGTCACAGCCTAAAGAAAAGATTTCTAAGATGTTAAATATCACTACAGGGTTGAACATCCCAGATTATTTTTGCATATTACCTGGGTAACTTTTAATAACATTCTCATAGACATATGGAGCATTAGAATTGGACAGATTGTGCAGACCTCAGAGCCAGATCTGAACTATGAGGCTTCCAGGGGTGGGGGCAAAGACAGATCAGGCACATAATAAAGGACTCAGAAATAGAATAGGAACCATGACCTCTTCCTGGAAATTCTGTGTTTTTTCCAACATTACGGGGATGCCCACTCTCCCACTTTGCAAATTAACCACTTTCCCATGTGGGCTAGAGACCAGAAGACTCAACGACCTCAATTATAACCTGTAGCTGTAAATAAATAACGTTTTTAACACTGAAAGCCTCCCTCCAGTACCATCTGTCAGAACTGAGCTATGTCCAGCTATGGAACTATGAGAGCAAGGTCTATTGCCACCATAGAAAGCTTTATCTTCATTTAGTCCTGGTGAATTCACAGCCCATTTCTCAAGAAGGTACTAATCTTTCAGACTGGGACTTTGATCAAAATATTTTGTCTGATAATGGTTGTACTGAGCACACCTTTCTGTAGTTATTATAAGATAATCAAGGGTTATTACACCATACTCAATCATTTTCCTTTGTCAGCCTTTACTATTCCCAAATTCAAACAAATCTTTATAGTGACTCATGCTCAGACTCAATGAAAAACTGCTCATTACTTGGGTGACAAAATAATCTGTACACCAAACCACCATGACATACAATTTACTTATATAACAAACTGGCACATAGGCTCCTGAACCTAAAATAAGAGTTAAAAAAACCACTAGATTCAAATGGAAAGAGAAAGGTCTGAACCATCTATTATTATGTGTTACACAATGTGTTAGCTCCATATCAGTAATGTAGGTAATAATGCCCCATTACTCAGAAGAAGAAGAAAGGTTAGATAGCTTTTCCACGTTATTACACAGGTGATACGCAGGCCCAAGGTATTACACAGGTAGTATGTAATAGACTCACACTTGAACCTATGACCATCTGACCCATGAATGGAAAGTTATAGCTTAGCTAAAGAAGAACCCCAATTTTAAAAAGCAGATAAAGCATTGCCTAAAAATAGAGTTAACATCTTCTTTCAGTTTAGCTTGCCTATTTATAAAATGTGTACAAGAAAATGATTCACAAGAGAAGTAACCCATAAATCACCCTCTGAGAGCTTTAAATGTATATTTAGGTGCAAAACATAATAATGTGAAATCATGAACTATTTTCAGTCTTAGAATAAGAGCCTTGTTTGTTAATTTCTAATGGGGAGGTAAATAGGAAGAAAAACAGATCACACATGTGCTTCTTGTGGGCCAATGTGTGCTCCTGGTGAAAATGTGATCATGGCCCTTCTTGACTAGAAAACTTTCAAAGGATTCCCAATGAGAATGGAATCTGGGTCCTTATCCCGACATATAAAAACTTGCCTTCCTGTCCAATTTCATGTCTTCCCACACTTGCTCTCACCTGATTCTCATCAGCCTGCACCAAGCTTGAAGCTACCTCTGCACATGCCAACATTTTCCTGTTTCAGGATCATTACTGGAAAGCTCTTTCCTCTAAAATCTCTGTGGCTCACACCCTCCCATCCTCTGAGTTCACACTTACATAGCGCCTACTCAGGGTGCAGTTTCCCGTGCCTCCCTTGTCACTCTTTACTCCCTTGCCCTGATTTATTTTTTATTCTAAGCAACTCATTTACATTATTTTATCTTATCTGCCTAGCTCACTAACTGACAAGCTTGATGAAGACAAGGGCTTTGAGTGTCTTGTTTATTTATTTATTTATTTTTCCCATACATTTTTGACGAACAGGTGGTGTTTGTTTACATAAGTTCTTTAGTGGTTCTTTGTGAGATTTTAGTGCACCAATCACCCAAGAAGTATACACTGTAACCAACTGGTAGTCTTTTATCCCACACCTCCCTGGTACTCTTTCCCTGAATCCCCAAAGTCTGTTGTATCGTTCTTATACCTTTGCATCCTCCTAGGTTATTCCACTTGTGAGTGAGAACATACAGTGTTTGTTTGTCCATTCCTGAGTTACTTCGCTTAGAATAATTGTCTCCAGTTCCATCCAGGTTGCTATGAATGCCATTATTTTGTTCCTTTTGGTGGCTGAATGACATTCATATATATATATGTATATCCATCAATCAGTGAGTGGATAGATTGTGGTGTGTGTATATGTATATATATAATTGTAGTATATAGATACAATTATATATATAATTGTGGTGTGTGTGTGTGTGTGTGTATATATATATATATATATATATATATATATATATATATATATATATCTCACACAATTTATTTATCCACTCATTGATTGATGGACATTTGGGGGTGGTTCCATATTTTTACAATTGATAATTGTGCTGCTATAAACATGTGAGTGCAAGTATCTTTTTTCATATAATGACTTCTTTTCCTCTGGGTAGATACCCAATAGTGGCATTGCTGGATCAAATGGTAGTTCTACTTTTAGTTCTTTAAGGAATCTACACACTGTTTCCCATAGTGATTGTACCAGTTTACATTCCCACCAGCAGTATAAAAGTGTTCCTTTTGACTGCATCCCTGCCAACATCTGTTATTTTTTGATTTCTTGATTATGATCGTTCTTACAGGAGTAACGTGGTATCACATTGTGGTTTTGATTTGCATTTCCCTGGTGATTAGTGATGTTGAGCATTTTTTCATATGTTTGTTGGCCATTTGTATATCTTCTTTTTTGAATTGTCTACTCATGTCCTTAGCCCATTTTTTGATGGAATGGTTTGTTCTTTTTTATTGCTAATTTGTTTGAATTCCTTGTAGAATCTGGATATTAGTCCTTTGTCAAATGTATACATTGTGAATTTCTCCCACTCTGTTGGCTGTCTGTTTACTCTGCTGATTGTTTCTTTTGCTGTGCAGAAACTTTTTAGTTTAATTAAGCCCCACCTATTTATAACCGTTTTTGTTGCATTTGCTTTTGGGTTCCTGGTCATGAAGTCTTTGCCTAAGCCAATGTCTAAAAGGATTCTTCCAATGTTATTTTCTAGAATTTTTATGGTTTGAGGTCCTGGATTTAAGTCTTTGATCCAGCTTGACCAGATGGATTCACAGCTGAATTCTATCAAACATTCAAAGAAGAATTGATATCAATCCTATTGATACTATTTCATAAGACAGAGAAAGAGGGAAGTCTCCCTAAATAATTCTGTGGAGCCAGCATCACCCTAGTACCAAAACCAGGAAAGGATACAACAACAACAAAAAAGAAAACAACAGACAAATATTCTCAATGAATACAGATGTAAAAATCCTTAACAAAATACTAGCTAACTGAATCCAACAGCATATCAAAAAGATAATCTGCCATGATCAAGAGGGTTTCAGATCAGGGATGCAGGGATGGTTTAACATATGTAAGTCAATAAATGTGATACATCACATAAACAGAATTAAAAACAAAAATCACATGATTGTCTCAATAGATGGAGAAAGTGCATTTGACAAAATCCAACATCCCTTTATGATTAAAATTATCAGTCATAGAAGGGACATCCCTTAATGTAACAAAAGCCATCTATGACAAACCCACAGCCAACATAATACCGAATGAGAAAAATTTGAAGGTATTCCCTCTGAGAACTGGAACAAGACAAGGATGCCCAGTCTCACCATTTCTATTCCACATAATACTGGAAGCCCTAGCCAGAACAATCAGACAAGGGAAAGAAATAAAGGGCATCTAAATTAGTAGAGAGAAAGTCAAACTGTCACTGTTTGTGCATGATATGATCGTATACTTAGAAAACCATAAAGACTCTTCCAAAAAGCTCCTAGAACTGATAAATGAATTCAGCAAAGTTTCAGGATACAAAATTAATGAACACAAACCAGTAGCTCCTGTATACACTAACAGTGACCAAACAGAGAGTCAAATCAAGATCTCCACCCCTTTTATAACAGCTACAAAAAAATAAATAAAATACTTAGGAATATACCTAACCAAGGAGATGAAAGACCTCTGCAAGGGAAACTGCAAAACACTTCTGAAAGAAATCATAGATGATACAAACAAATGGAAACACATCCCATGCTCATGAATGGGTAGAATCAATACTGTGAAAATGATCACAATGCCAAAAGCAATCTACAGACTCAATGAAATTCCCATCAAAGTACCATCATCGTTCTTCACATACCTAGAAAGAGAATCCTAAAATTCATATGGAACCAAAAAAGAGCCCACATAGCTGAAGCAAGACTAAACAAAAAGAACAAATATGGAGGCATCAGATTATCTGACTTCAAACTATACTATAAAGCCGTAGTCACCAAAACAGCATGGCACTGGCATAAAAATAGGCACACAGACCAATGGAAAAAAATAGAGAGCCCAGAAATGAAGCCAAATACTTACATCAAACTAAACTTTGACAAAGCAAACCAAAACATAAAGTGGGGAAGGGGGACATCCTGTTCAACAAATGGTGCTGGGATAATTGACAAGTCACATGTAGAAGAATGAAATTGGATCCTCATCTTTCACCTTTGAGTGTTTGGTTCATTGTTTTATCCTGCCACATGGGAGAATGCCTAGCACAAAGAAGGCACTTAATAAATGGTTGCTAAATTAATACATGGGTTGTTATTTTCACTCCAGAATAGTCATGTCTCCCCAGGTTGCCATCCTCCAAAAAATGTCACTGTTAGTTAAACCTTGGAAACTTCATTGTAGGCTTTTGCAGACCCACAAAGACCACCAGCTTATTGTCATTGTAATGGCAATAATGCAGAAACAAAGTAATAGTAGAAAAAAATAACTGCTGAGCATTGATTATAAGACTGATACTGCACTAGAATCTAAGTTCCAAAATTCAGACTTTGCAAACATCTTTACTGATGAAGAATCTGAGGCTCTAACAAGTTACATAACTTGCTCAAGTTGATCTATTGTTAAATCATGTGGTTTAAATTCAAAACTACTTTTTTTGTCCTTATACCTTCCTCTCTGTGTAGTACTGACAGTCTGAATGGTAGTGATAAAAAAAAAAAAGCAAGATTACACTTTATTATGGCAAAACTACTTTGAATTGCAGTCATTGGTCACCTTCCCCAACTTCATGTGCTACAGTAGCTGAAAGATCAGAAAACTACTAACATCAAACAACGGTATACATCACATACATAATAAAAACACAATCAGCACAGCTGCCCCGATGATATTTTGACCTGAAAGAATGTATGCATGAAGCTTTTTTCTGTACTGTGCCCAACAGACCACTTTTATTTCCAGGCTAATCAGAGGGGCAGTGTGGGAAGATTCAGGCCCTTGAAAAGCCTTAGCAATATCCACTGTTTTTCCATATAATGTACTAAATCCTCCCTTTCAATTTCTTGACAACTTTTTATTTGAAAATCCTTCCATCTTCAAATACTTTACTGTTTAGTTGTTTATCCATTAATTCAAAAATATTGATTGTGATTTCTCTTACATGCCATGCACCACAGTACTAAGTGAGAAAAAAAGTTCAGATTCTCTGCACTTCAGGGGCTTGCAGTATGGTTTGGTAAAGAAATCTAAGCATGCAAATAACAATGATCTAATTTTAACTTGCGCTAAACATTGTGAAGGCCTCAAGATGTAATATAGAGAATAATGGATGAGGGGTAACCCTTAACTAGGGTGGAAAATTAAAAGATGCTTTAAGTGGGAAAGCCTACATCGACGACTGAAGGACAGGAAGAAGCCAGGCACATGAATGCCATGAAGAAACTTTCAGATAGAGGAAGCAGTAAGTGTGTAGGTCCTAACACTAGCTAGCTCAACGATGTGAATACCTGAATGGAAATTGGGTAGCTGACATAGGGCAGGCGAATAGAAGGGTAGAATGAGCAGAGATTTGAAAAGTCTACAAGGGTCAGACTGTACAGTATGTAAGAGCTTTGAGATCATTTGAAATGTAATTAGATCCTTAATGCTGACCCCAGAAGAAGTTTTAAACAGAAGAGTAAAATAGTATACAGTATACATTTTAAATGCTCACTATGTCTCCTGTGCAGACAGCAGATTTGTGTGGAGCAAGAGAGAAGGCTGTAAGTCAATTCAGTGGCCATGGATGTGGTAGAAGAGAAATGAAGACAACTGGACTCCAAGCCTACCAGCCTAAAATTTGAGACATGGATTCAAGATGTGTGATGGACTTCAACAAATTTCTTTTACTTCCAGACTAGGTCATTCATGCTTGTCACTTTCTCCTCTTAGACATGAGTTGAGTTTGTGAACAATGAGATATCATATGCCAAAGAGAGAAACACACTAATTTTTCTTACAGTGCTAGTCACAAAGTATAAAGGAGAATTTCAAATTTGCTAAATGGATTTTCAAATTTGCTAAAAATGACAATAATAATAGTAAAAACAATCTGAACAGTTGAGGAAAATGCAGAACTTTGCCCAACTAGATCCTATCGCTTCTTCCTGCCACTCCATTTTGCAGTGTGTTCAGGCAGGAATACAGGGTTAATGGTATTCCCGGAAAGGCAAAAGAATGTGGAATGGAGAGCATTCCCTAAATAATTTCCACAAAGAAAATGAAGAGAAGATTTGTGTATATGAATTAATTTCTGTCTACCATACACAGTGAAAGGCATTTCATATGTGTTCTCTTATGTATTTGTGGTCCCATCTTTCAAATGAAGTAGATCTTTCTCCCACAATCTTCAGCCATGAAATGGAAAATTATAGGTACAACCTTACCTTCAAGACAACAAATAGCAAGCCTTTATTGCCTTACCACATAGTTTATTATTTGAAAATAGGAGACGTATACACAAAATGTTTTGGCTTTCTACGTTTTTATTACCATTGACATTGTAACCTTGAAAACTGTAAAGACTCACAGCTATATAAGATAATTTTAAAACATTGTCTCAATTCATAGCATTTACATCTCCTCCAGATCTATAATGTTAAGTCAAAGATGAATCATAGCTATGTTTTATTACCTGGAGAGGGTTACTGCAGTATATTAACTATGAGCACCTGAATTTCCTTATTTTCCTCCATAGATTTGGTTTGGACAGTACGGTATAGTGGAGGTTGGTCCAGGAAAGACCAAGAGAAGAGTGGGGAACCAAGACAAGGAAGAGAGAAAAACTAATACATTTTGTATTTTCAACTAAGATATCATTGTGAGCAGCTGCAGCTGAGGTGAAATTGACTGAGGAATATTGGATAACAGTGTAGAACCTCAGAATTATTCTATCCAAGCGGGGAGAAAGCTAGAGTATTTATGTAACCGTTCTCATCAATTATTGGTTGTGGGTTGCCCTTGGGGCGCTAAGGAGCATCAATTCCCTGACATTTCTTACCTGCTATACACACTGAAAGAACTGGTTCCAATGTCCAGAGATGCTGACAAAGGGATGCAGGTTCTGGGAGTAGGAGGGGAAGTAGGTGTGCAATTGGGCATATAAGGGCAAAAGCGCATCAAAATGTTAATAGTGTTATTTATTAATGGTGGGATAATAGACAATATATGTATTCTTTTATTTATTATTTATTTATTTATACTTTAAGTTCTAGGGTACATGTGCACAACGTGCAGGTTTGTTACATATTTATACATGTGCCATGTTGGTGTGCTGCACCCGTTAACTCGTCACTTACATTAGGTATATCTCCTAAGGCTATCCTTCCCCCCTACCTCCGCTCCACAACACACCCTGGTGTGTGATGTTCCCCACCCTGCGTCCAAGTGTTCTTATTGTTCAATTCCCACCTATGAGTGAGAACATGCGGTGTTTGGTTTTCTGTCCTTGCAATAGTTTGCTCAGAATGGTGGTTTCTAGCTTCATCCATGTCCCTACAAAGGACATGAACTCATCCTTTTTTATGGCTGCATAGTACTCCATGGTGTATATGTGCCACATTTTCTTAATCCAATCTATCATTGATGGACATTTGAGTTGGTTCCAAGTCTTTGCTGTTATGAATAGTGCCACAATAAACATACGGGTGCATTTGTCTTTACAGTAGCATGATTTATAATCCTTTGGGTATATACCCAGTAATGGGATCGCTGGGTCAAATGGTATTTCTGGTTCTAGATCCTTGAGGAATCACCACACTGTCTTCCACAATGGTTGAACTAGTTTACAGTCCCACCAACAGTGTAAAAGCATTCCTATTTCTCCATATCCTCTCCAGCACCTGTTGTTTCCTGACTTCTTAATGATCACCATTCTAACTGGGATGAGATGGTATCTCATTGTGGTTTTGATTTGCATTTCTCTGATAGCCAGTGATGATGAGCATTTTTTCATGTGTTTGTTGGCTGCATAAATGTCTTCTTTTGAGAAGTGTCTGTTCATATCCTTTGCCCACTTTTTTGATGGGGTTGTTTGATTTTTTTTCTTGTAAATTTGTTTAAGGTCTTGGTAGATTCTAGATATTAGCCCTTTGTCAGATGGGTAGATTGTAAAAATTTCTTCCATTCTGTAGGTTGCCTGTTCACTCTGATGGTAGTTTCTTTTGCTGTGCAGAAGCTCTTTAGTTTAACTAGATTCTATTTGTCAATTTTGGCTTTTGTTGCCATTGCTTTTGGTGTTTTAGTCATGAAGTCCTCGCCCATGCCTATGTCATGAATGATATTGCCTAGGTTTTCTTCTAGGGTTTTTATGATTTTAGGTCTAACATTTAAGTCTTTAATGCATCTTGAATTAATTTTTATATAAAGTGTAAGGAAGGGATCCAGTTTCAGCTTTCTACATATGGCTAGAAATTTTCCCAGCACCATTTATTAAATAGGGAATCCTTTCCCTATTTCTTGTTTTTGTCAGGTTTGTCAAAGATCAGATGGTTGTAGATGTGTGGTATTCTTTCTGAGGGCTCTATTCTATTCCATTGGTCTATATCTCTGATCTGTTACCAGTACCATGCTGTTTTGTTTAATGTAGACTTGTAGTATAGTTTGAAGTCAGGTAGTGTGATACCTCCAGCTTTGTTCATTTTACTTAGGATTGTCTTGACAATGGGGGCTCTTTTTTGGTTCCATATGAAGTTTAAAGTAGTTTTTTCCAATTCTGTGAAGAAAGACATTGGTAGCTTGATGGGGATGGCAATGAATCTATAAATTACCTTGGGCAGGATGGCCATTGTCAAAATTTGATTCTTCCTATCTCTAAGCATAGAATGTTCTTCCATTTGTTTGTGTCCTCTTTTATTTTGTTGAGCAGTTGTTTGTAGTTCTCCTTGAAGAGATCCTTCACGTCCCTTGTAAGTTGGATACCTAGGTATTTTATTCTCTTTGAAGCAATGTGAATGGGAGTTTACTCATGATTTGGCTCTCTGCTTGTCTGTTATTGGTGTATAGGAATGCTTGTGGTTTTTGCACATTAATTTTTTATCCTGAGGCTTTGCTGAAATTGTTATCAGCTTAAGGAGATTTGGGGCTGAGACGATGGGGTTTTCTAAATATACAACCATGTAATCTGGAAACAGAGACAATTTTACTTCCTCTTTTCCTAATTGAATACCCTTTATTTCTTTCTCTTGTCTCATTACCCTAGCCAGAACTTCCAAAACTATGTTGAATAGGTATGTTGAGAGAGGGCATCCCTGTCTTACGCCATTCTTCAAAGGGAATGCTTCCAGTTTTTGCCCATTCAGTATGATATTGGCTGTGGGTTTTTCATAAATAGCTCTTATTATTTTGAGATACGTCCCATCAATACCTAGTTTATTGAGAGATTTTAGCATGAAGGGCTGTTGAATTTTTTCAAAGGTCTTTTCTGCATCTATTGAGATAATCATGTGTTTTTTGTTGTTTGTTCTGTTTATATGATGGATTATGTTTATTGATTTGTGTATGTTGAACCAGCCTTGCATCCCAGGGATGAAGTCAACTTGATCATGGTGGATAAGCTTTTTGATGTGCTGCTGGATTCAGTTTGCCAGTAGTTTATTGAAGATTTTTACATCGATGTTCATCAGGGATATTGGTCTAAAATTATCTTTTTTGTTGTGTCTCTGCCTGGCTTTGGTATCGGGATGATGCTAGCCTCATACAATGAATTAGGGAGGATTCCCTTTTTTTCTATTGATTAGAATAGTTTCAAAAGGAAAGGTACCAGTTCCTATTTGTAATTCTGGTAGAATTCGGCTGTGAATCCATCTGGTCCTGGACTTTCGTTGGTTGGTAGGCTATTAATTATTGCCTCAATTTCAAAACCTGTTATTGGTCTATTCAGGGATTCAACTTCTTCCTGGTTTAGTCTTGAGAGGGTGTATGTGTCCAGGGATTTATCCATTTCTTCTAGATTTTCTGGTTTATGTGTGTAGAGGTGTTTATAGTATTCTCTGATGGTAGTTTGTATTTCTGTGGGATCGGTGGTGATATCCCCTTTATCATTTTTTATTGCATCTATTTGATTCTTCTCTCTTTTCTTGTTTATTAGTCTTGCTAGTGGTCTATCAGTTTTGTTGATCATTTCAAAAAACCAGCTCCTGAATTCATTGATTTTTTGAAGAGTTTTTTGTGTCTCTATCTGCTTTAGTTCTGCTCTGATCTTAGTTATTTCTTGCCTTCTGTTAGCTTTTGAATGTGTTTGCTCTTGCTTGTCTGCTTCTTGTATTTGAGATGTTAGGGTGTCAATTTTAGATCTTTCCTGCTTTCTCTTGTGGGCATTTAGTGCTATAAATTTCCCTCTACACGCTGCTTTAAATATGGCCCAGAGTGTGGTACACTGTTTCTTTGCTCTCATTGGTTTCAAAGAACATCTTTATCTCTGCCTTCATTTAGTTATGTACCCAGTAGTCATTCAGGAGCAAGTTGTTCAGTTTCCATGTAGTTGAGTGGTTTTGAGTGAGTTTCTTAATCCTGAGTTCTAGTTTGATTGCACTGTGGTCTGAGAGACAGTTTGTTATAATTTCTGTTCTTTTATATTTGCTGGAGAGTGCTTTACTTCCAACTATGTGGTCAATTTTGGAATAAGTGTGATGTGGTGCTGAGAAGAATGTATATTCTGTTGATTTAGGGTGGAGAGTTCTGTAGATGTCTATTAGGTCCACTTGGTGCAGAGCTAAGTTCAATTCCTGGATATCCTTGTTAACTTTCTGTCTCTATCTGTCTAATGTTGACAGTAGGGTGTTAACGTCTCCCATTATTATTGTGTGGGAGTCTAAGTCTCTTTGTAGGTTTCTAAGGACTTGCTTTATGAATCTGGGTGCTCCTGCATTGGGTGCATATATATTTAGGATACTTAGCTCTTCTTGTTGAATTGATCCCTTTACCATTATATAATGACCTTCTTTGTCTCTCTTGATCTTTGTTGGTTTAAAGTCTGTTTTATCAGAGACTAGGATTGCAACCCCTGCTTTTTTTTTGCTTTCCATTTTCTTGGTAGATCTTCCTCCATCCCTTTATTTTGAGCCTATGTGTGCCTCTGCATGTGAGATGGGCCTCCTGAATACAGCACACTGATGGGTCTTGACTCTATCCAATTTGCCAGTCTGTGTCTTTTAATTGGGGCATTTAGCCCATTTACATTTAAGGTTAATATTGTTATGTGTGAATTTGATCCTGTCATTATGATGTTAGTTGGTTATTTTGCTTGTTAGTTGATGCAATTTCTTCCTAGCCTCGATGGTCTTTACAATTTGGCATGTTTTTGCAGTGGCTGGTACCAGCTGTTCTTTTCCATGTTTAGTGCTTCCTTCAGGAACTCTTGAAAGGCAGGCCTGGCAGTGACAAAATCTCTTAGCATTTGTTTGTCTGTAAAGGCTTTTATTTCTCCTTCACTTATGAAGCTTAGTTTGGCTGGATATGAGATTCTGGGTTGAAAATTCTTTTCTTTAAGAATGTTAAATATTGACCACCACTCTCTTCTGGCTTGTAGATTTTCTGCTGTGAGATCCGCTGTTAGTCTGATGGGCTTCCCTTTGTCGGTAACTCGACCTTTCTCTCTGATTCCCCTTAATATTTTTTCCTTCATTTCAACTTTGGTGAATCTGACAATTATGTGTCTTGGAGATGCTCTTCTCGAGGAGTACCTTTGTGGTGTTCTCTGTATTTCCTGAATTTCAATGTTGGGCTGCCTCGCTAGATTGGGGAAGTTCTCCTGGATAATATCCTGCAGAGTGTTTTCCAACTTGGTTCCATTCTCCCCGTCACTTTCAGGTACATCAATCAAACGTCAATTTGGTCTTTTCACATAGTCCCATATTTCTTGGAAGCTTTGTTCATTTCTTTTTACTCCTTTTTCTCTAAACTTCTCTCCTTGCTTCATTTCATTCATTTGATCTTCAATCACTGATACCCTTTCTTCCACTTGATTGAATCAGCCTTCCACTTGATTGAATCAGCTACTGGAGCTTGTGTATGCGTCACATAGTTCTTGTGCCATGGTTTTCGGCTCCATCAGGTCATTTAAGGACTTCACTACACTGTTTAATCTAGTTCGCCATTTGACTAATATTGTTTCAAGGTTTTTAGCTTCTTTGCAATGGTTTCAAACATCCTCCTTTCGCTCAGAGAAGTTTGTTTTTCCTGATCATCTGAAGCCTTCTTCTCTCAACTCATCAAAGTCATTCTCTGTCCAGCTTGTTCCATTGCTGGCGAGAAGCTGTGTTCCTTTGGAGGAGAAGAGGCACTCTGATTTTTAGAATTTTCAGCTTTTCTGCTCCGGTTTCTCCCCATTTTTGTGGTTTTATCTACCTTTGATCTTTGATGATGGTGACGTACAGATGGTGTTTTGGTGTGGATGTCCTTTCTGTTTGTTAGTTTTCCTTCTCTCAATCAGGACCCTCAGCTGCAGGTCTGTTGGAGTTTGCTGGAGGTCCACTTCAGCCCCTGTTTGCCTGGATATCACCAGCGGAGGCTGCAGAACAGCAAATATTGCAGAATAGCAAATGTTGCTACCTGGTCCTTCCTCTGGAAGCTTCGTCTCAGAGGAGCACCCAGCTGTATGAGGTGTCAGTTAGCCCCTATTGGGAGATATCTCCCAGTTAGGCTACTCAGGGGTCAGGGACCCACTTGAGGCAGTCTGTCCGTTCTCAGATCTCAAACTCCATGCTGGGAGAACCACTACTCACTTCAAAGCTGTCAGACAGCGATGTTTAAGTCGCGAAAGTTTCTGCTGCCTTTTGTTCATCTATGCCCTACCCCCAGAGGTGGAATCTACAGAGGCAGGCAGGCCTTCTTGAGCTGAGGTGGGCTCCACCTAGTTCGAACTTCTGGGCCACTTTGTTTACCTACTCAAGCCTCAGCAATGGCGGACGCCCCTACCCCAGCCTCGTTGCCACCTTGCAGTTCAATCTCAGACTGCTGTGCTAGCAGTCAGCGAGGATCCGTGGGCATGGGAGCCTCCAAGCCAGGCACAAGAAATAATCTCCTGGTGTGCCATTTGCTAATTCCATTGGAAAAGCATAGTGTTAGGGTGGGAGTGTCCCGATTTTCCAGGTACCCTCTGTCATGGCTTCCTGTTGCTAAGGAAGGGAATTCCCCAACCTCTTGCACTTCCTGGGTGAGGCAATGCCCTGTCCTGCTCTGTGGGCTGCACTCACTGTCTGACAAGCGCCAGTAAGATGAACCTGGTACCTCAGTTGGAAATGCAAAAATCACCCATCTTCTGCATCATTCATGCTGGGAGCTGCTGACTGGAGCTGTTCCTATTCAGCCATCTTGGAACCTCTTCCATGTATTCTTTTTATGTATTGATATTTTATAAATATTTTGTCATAAACATGTACTGCATATGAAAAGAGAATAAAATGATAGCTGAGGGATATTTTTTCCTGACACTTGAGCATTATTCTCTAGGTACTATGCTATTAAGAATAGACACTTATATACTTTTAAAAAAATGTCTTCTAAAGACTCCATTGCTGAAAATCTAGTGTCACATTAATTAATTTCTTTTTCTTTAGTTCTTCCTTTTTAGAGGGGTCATATAAGAATTGGGTTTGATTTCATTATTATTATCATTTTTCAGTTTACCATTTTACACCAGAGGACACATACACTTAGCCAACACCCTAATTTATACCATCACTGTAAGACATCTCAACTGAACTCTGTTTTGTAAAATGGTGGTGGTGGGAGAAGGGCTTCCTGCAGAGGAGGGAATAGGTTTCTGTCCTATCTGAAGTTTTCTGCCTGTAAATGTAACAATAATTCCTTTGGGACAAGGATTAATATTTAGGTGTAAATTGGAAACAATTTTAATCTAATAGGAGGAAATCAGAAAGTTTTCTTATTGCATATTTCATACAGTCAGATTCACAGATATATTACCCAATGTTGGGTATGTTACTGGTTTTGTCCTAATTTCAATACCAAAAAAATCATACTAATGTATGTTCTTCTTTTATTCTTTAATTATTGTCAGAATGTGACACTTAAAAGGTGAAAAGTTTTATTAGAAGAATGATCATTTATTATTAAATTACACCGTGATAAATATTTTATGTTAAAACACAGAGAAATAAAGATTGAAGTTCTTTTCCTGTTTTATTCCAAATAAGAGATATTAATTAATTACTTCAATGTTCTGTTCCCATGATCCTTATTGCCTCCTATTTATCTATCATCTATATCTATCTGTCTGTGTGACATAAAATGCTTAAAATTAATGATTCAAGTTTCTGCTTTAAGAAGTTAGAGAAGGGGAAGGTATTTAAAATCAAGGAAAATAATACAGCATAAATATGAAAAAAAAATAGAACAGAACTCTAAGACAAACAGTATTAAAAAATCAACAAAGCCAAAAGTTGGTTCTTTGAAAATGTTATTAAAATTATGAACGCATATCTGGTCTGAACCAATCAGAGAGCTAGAGACAGCACAAGAGTGAGAACAAGCAAGCAAGTGAATGACAGGAGAGAGAACGTGCAAAACACAACCAAAATTGAAGAGGAGATGCCAATGTACACTTTAGTCATCTTAAAGGGACAATAGGGCAATATTGGAAATTAAATAAGATGACTTAGATGAAATGTACAATTCCTTGAAAATCCTTAGTCCAAACTGAAAAGAAAACAGAAATGGTAACTTTTGTTGTAGTTGTTGTTGTTGTTTTGAGATGGAGTCTCACTCCGTCACCCAGGCTGGAGTGCAGTGGCACGATCTCAGCTCACTGCAACCTCTCCCTCCCAGGTTGAAGTGATTCTCCTGCCTCAGTCTCCTGAGTAGCTGGGATTACAGGCATGTGCCCTCACGTCCTGCTAATTTTTTTTTGTAAGAAATGGTAACTTTGAAGGGCTCTATAACTACTAAAGAAATTAAATTTTAAAGTATGATTTTATTATATACAAATGAAAACTAGAACAAACTAATATATTCTTTAGGGATAGATGATAAAACTATAGAAAAAAGTGAAGGCATAGTCATCATGACAGTCAAAATTAAGTTTACCTATAAAAATGAGCTGGAGCAATGGTGAGGGCTTTTTAAAAAAAGTCCTGGAAATACTTTATGTATTTAATTGGCAGGAGATTTATGTGGGTATTTGCTTTCTGATTATTAAATACTCATACTTTCTTGTGTGTGTGTGTGTGTGTGTGTGTGTGTGTGTGTGTATTTCAAATAATCACTCCTCTTTAGGTAGACGTTCATGGGACATACTCAGGAAAGCTGTTTTCATTGATATTTCCCAAGGTCAGGCTCATTATCTTCTCAGGGACTTCCCACCACTCCCCTGGTAACCTTACCATACCTCTTTTCACGATATTTCTTCACCCATAAATCCATCATCATGACTGATGGGCCCATGGATCTGAAAGCAAGTCATGCCAGAGTGGACATAAAGGGTATTCAATTAGGAAAAGAGGAAGTCAAATTGTCCCTGTTTGCAGATTGCATGATTGTATATTTAGAAAACCCATCGTCTCAGCCCAAAATTTCCCTAAGCTGATAAGCAACCTCAGCAAAGTCTCAGGATAAAAAATTAATGTGCAAAACCACAAGCATTCCTATACACCAATAACAGATAAACAGAGAGCCAAATCATGAGTGAACTCCCATTCACAATTGCTACATAGAGAATAAAATACTTAGGAATCCAACTTACAAGGAATATGAAGGATCTCTTCGAGGAGAGCTACAAACCACTGCTCAAGGAAATAAAAGAGGACACAATCAAATGGAAGAACATTCAATGCTCATGGATAGGAAGAATCAATATTGTGAAAATGGCCATACTGTCCAAGGTAATTTATAGATTCAATGCCATCCCCATCAAGCTACAAATGTCTTACTTCACAGAGTTGGAAAAAACTACTTTAAACTTCATATGGAACCAAAAAAGAGCCTGCATTGCCAAGACAATCCTAAGCAACAAGAACAAAGCTGGAGGCATCATGCTACCTGACTTCAAACTATACTACAAAGCTACAGTAACCAAAACAGCATTGTGCTGTTACCAAAACAGAGATAAAGACCAATGGAACAGAACAGAGGCCTCAGAGATAATACCACACATATACAACCATCTGATCTTTGACAAACCTGACAAAAACAAGAAATAGGGAAAGGATTCCCTATTTAATAAATGATGCTGGGAAAACTGGCTAGCCATATGTAGAAAGCTGAAACTAGATCTCTTCCTTACATCTTATACAAAAATTAATTCAAGATAGATTAAAGACTTAAATGTTAGACCTAAAACCATAAAAACCCTAGAAGAAAACCTAGGCAATACCATTCAGGACATAGGCATGGGCAAGAACTCCATGACTAAAGCACCAAAAGCAATGGCAACAAAAGCCAAAATAGACAAATGGGATCTAATTAAATTAAAGAGCTTCTGCACAGCAAAATAAACTACCATCAGAGTAAACAGGCAATCTCCAGAATGGGAGAACATTTTTGCAATCTACCCATCTGAGAAAGGGCTAATATCCAAGATCTAAAAAGAACTTAAACAAATTTACAAGAAAGAAACAACCCCATCAAAAAGTGGGCAAAGGATATGAACAGACTCTTCTCAAAAGAAGACATTTATGCAGCCAACAGACACATGAATAAATGCTCATCATCACTGGTCATCAGAGAAATGCAAATCAAAACCACAGTGAGATACCATCTCATACCAGTTAGAATGGCTATCATTAAAAAGTCAGCCATTCCCAGCCATGATGCTGGGAAGATGTGGAGAAATAGGAATGCTTTTACACTGTTGGTGGGACTGTAAACTAGTTCAACCATTGTGGAAGACAGTGTGGCAATTCCTCAAGTATCTAGAACCAGAAATACCATTTGACCCAGTGATCCCATTACTGGGTATATACCCAAAGAATTATAAATCATGCTGCTATAAAGACACATGCACACGTATGTTTATTGTGGCACTATTCACAATAGCAAACACGGAACCAATCCAAATGTTCATCAATGATAGACTGGATTAAGAAAATGTGGCACACACACAACATAGAATACTATGTAGCCATAAAAAAGGATGAGTTCATGTCCTTTGCAGGGACTTGGAGAAGCTGGAAACCATCATTCTGAGCAAACTGCCACCAGGACCGAAAACCAAACACTTCATGTTCTCTACTCATTGGTGGAATTTGAACAATGAGAACACTTGGACACAGGACGGGGAACATCACACACTGGGGCCTGTCGTGGGGTGGGGTCCAGGGGAACGGATAGCATTAGGAGAAATACCTAATGTAAATGATGAGTTAGTGGGTGCAGCAAACCAACATGGCACATATACACCTATGTAACAAACCTGCATGTTGTGCACATGTATCCTAGAACTTAAAGTATCTATATTAAAAAAATACTTTCACATACCAAAAAACGGATTCAAAACCTCAAAAAAAAAAAAAAGAAATGCGAAAAGGATTTCTTCCAGTTTAAAGTAAAGGATAATAATTAGCAACATAAAAGTACATGAAAGTATAAAACTCATGGCTGGGCATGGTGGCTCACACCTGTAATCCCAGCACTTTGGGAGGCTGAGGCAGGCAGATCACTTGAAGCCAGGAGTTCGAGACCAGCCTGACCAACATAGAGAGACCCCATCTCTACTAAAAACAATAAAAAATTAGCCAGGCATGGTGGCACATGCCTGTAATCCCAGCTTCTTGGGAAGCTGAGGCAGGAGAATCACTTGAACCCTGGAGGCAGAGGTTGTGGTGGGCCGAGATCGTGCTATTGCTATTGCACTCCCACCTGGGCAACAAGAGCAAAACTCCATCAGAAAAAAAAAAAAAAAAAAAAAAAAAGGGAAGAAAGAAACTGAAAAAGAAAAAGAAAAAAAAAGAAAGTATAAAACTCTAGTAATAAGTACATATTAAAATTCAAAATACTCTAATAATCTAATGGTGGGATATATATATGAATCACTTACAAATTTATTGTGAAAGTTGACTGTCTAAATTATTTTTAAAAATCTATAGCTATAATAATTTGTTTAGGGATATACAATATTAAAAGGTGTAAATTGTGGCATCAAAAATGTAAAATATGATTGGGCAATAAAAATGTAACCCTTTTGTATGCAGTAAATGTTAAGTTGTTAATACCTTAAGATAGCCTGTAACAACTATAGTAAATTTTATGTAAGCCTCATGGTAATCACAAAGCAAAATGTGTAATAGATATGCAAAATATAAAGAAAAAGAAATCAAAATATGCCACTGAAGAAAATCATCTACTCACAAAGGAAGACAGCAAAGATCTTCAAATTAACCAGAAAACAATGAACAAATGGCAGCAGTAAATCCTTACCTATCAATAATTAGCTTGAATATAAATGAATTAAATTCTCCAATGAAATGACATATAGATTGAGTGAATAAGTAAAAATACAAGACTCAAATATAAGCTGCCTACAAGGGACACTCAGCTTTAAGTATAAATGAAGGGATAGAAGAATATATTTTATAAAAATGAACCAAAAGAGAGCAGAGGTAGCTGTACTTATATCAGACAAAACAGACTTTAATTTAAAAACTGACAGGGTACAGTGGCTCACACCTTTAATCTCAGGACTTTGAGAGGCTGAGCCCAGCAGATCTCTTGAGCCCAGGAGTTCAAGACCAGCTTGGCAACATGGTGAAACCCCATCTCTATCAAATAATACAAAAAAAAAAAAAAAGATAGTTGGGTGTGGTGGCATGTACCTGTTGTCTTGGCTACTTGGGAGGCTGAGGTGAGAGAATTGCCTGCGCCGGGGAGGTCAAGGCTGCAGTGAGCTGTGACTGTGCCACTGCACTCCAGCCTGGATGACACAGTGAGACCCATCTCAAAAGGAAAAAAATGTAAAAACGGTAAAAAGAAAAAAAGAATGTCATTATATCGTAATAAAGGAGTCAATTCATTAAAATAATATAGTAATTGTAAACATATGTACACAATATTGAATTACTCATATATGTAAACCAAATATTAGTAGATCAGAAGGGATAGATAGATGGTAATAAAAATAATAGTAGGAAACTTAATACCCTACTTTCAACTATTGACAGATTATCCAGACAGAAAATTAATAAAGAAACATTGGACTTCAACTACACTTTAGATCAAGTGAACTTAATAGACACATACAGACTATTTCATCCAATAGCAGCAGAATACACTTTCTTCTCAAGCACAAATGGAATATTCTCCAGGATAGATCATGTTAGACCACAAAATGAGGATTAACAAATTTTAGAAGTTTAAAATCATATCCAATGTTATTTCCAATCATAATGATATGAAACTAGAAATCAATAACAGGAAAAATTTTGAAAATTTATAAACAACGTACTACTAAACAAAAAAGTGGGTCAAAAAAGAAATCTAAAGGGAAATTTAAAAATATCTTGAGATAAAAGAAAATGGAAATACAAAACACCAAAATTTATGGGATGCAGCAAAAACAGTTCTAAGGGGGATGTTTATAGCAATAAATGCCTACATTAAAATAGAATAATGATCTCAAATAAACAATCAAATATTATATGTCAAGGAACTAGAAAAATAAAACCAGACTAAGTCCAAAGTTAGTAAAAGAAAGTAAATAATAAAAATCACAGCAGAATTCAATTAAATAGATACTAGAAAAAAAATCAACAAAACTATGTTTTCTTTAAAAAATAAATAAAATGGACAAATCTTTAGTCTAAAAAAAGAGAAGAGTCAAATAAATAAAATCATGAATGCAAGAGGAGATGTTGCAACTGATACCACACAAATACAAAAGATTGAAAGAGACTGCTATCAACAATTATATGCTAACAAATTGAGTAACCTAGAAAAAAATGATAAGGACACACACAACCAACAATGACTTACACTGTGATGAAACAAAAGAAAATCTGAGCAAATCCATAATGAATAAGAATCAGTGAAAAATAATCTCTCATCTCATCAAAGAAAAACCTGATGGTTCCATGGTTAAATTCTACCAAACATTTAAACAAGAACCAATAAGAATCCCTCTCAAACCCTTTTGAAAAATTGAAATTAGGGAAAACTTATAAACTCACGTTACAATGCCAGTATTAGCCTGATACCAGGACCAGAAAGAACACTACCAGAAAAATAAAATTACAGGCCAATATCCCTGATAAACCTAGGTGCAAAAATACTCATGAAAATACTGGAAACCTCATTCAACAGCACATGAGATGAATCATCATGAATAAGTGGGATTTATTAATGGGATGCAAGGATGGTTCAATATACCAAAATCACTAAATGTAATACCTCATATTAATAGAATGAAATTTTAAAAATATGATTCTTTCAACAGATGCAGGAAAAGCATTTGATAAAATTCAGCATGTCTTCTTGATAAAATCTGTCAACAAATTAAGTAAAAAACAAATGTACTTCCACATAATAAAGGCCACATATGGTAAACTAACAGTTAACTTCATACTCAGTGGTAAAAAGGTGTAAGCATTTTCTCTAAGATCAGACAAGACAAGGATGCCCACTCTTGCCACATCTGTCTAACATAGTACTGGAAATCTTATCTGGAGCAATTAAGCCAAAGAAAATTTAAAAAGACATCCAAATTGGGAATAGAGAAGTTAAATTGTCTCTGCAGATGACATGATTGTATATACAGAAAACTCTAAGAACTGTATTAAAAAGCTGTTAATGACAGTAAACAAATTTAGTAAAGTGGCAAAAGACAAAATCAACATACAAAAATCAATACTCTTTCTATATACTAACAACAAACCATCTGAAAAAGAAATCAAGAAAACAATCCCATCTAAAATAGCATCAAAAAATCAGACTTATCTGCATAAATTTAAACAAGAAGGAGAAAAGCTGTACTCAGAAATCTATAAAACATTGATGAAATAAATTGGAGAAGACAAATAACTGGCCCTATATCCTGTGTTCATTGATTGGAAGAATTGATGCTTAAAACTTCTACACTACCTAAAGTGATTCCCTCATTGAATAAAATTCCACTCAAAATTCTAAAGACATTTTTCATAGAAATAAAAAAAAAGCCACAGAAATAGAAAAAAATCACAGAAAAATGCATGAAATTGCATGAGACAGTGAGTAGCCAAGACAATCTCAAGTAAAAAGCAAAACAAAAGAAAAGCTGAGACATCACCTTGCCTAATCTCAGAATATACTATAAAGCTACAGTAATCAAATTGCAATCTTAATTGAATGGTATAGTAACAGACACATGGACCAATGGAACGGAGTAGATGACCCAGAAATAAATCTACACATTTGCAGTTAACAAATCACACACAACTAGAACACACAATGGGGAAAGGGTAGTCTCTTCAATAAAGGATGTGAGGAAAACTGTATACTCACATGCAGAAGAATCAAATTGGGCCTTTAACTTCTACCATATTAAAAAAATCAACTCAAAATGGATTACAGAATTAAACATAATTGTAAAACTACTGAAAGAAAACACAGAAAAACAGCTCCTTGGCATTAGTCTTTGCAGTGATTTTTTGGATATGGTCCCAAAAGCACAGTCAATAAAAGCAATAATAGAGAAATGGGGTTGCATTAAACTCAGTAACTTCTTCCCTTTAAAGGAAAATAACCCAACAGTGTGAAGGGACAACCTAAATCTACAGAATGGAAGAAAATATTTGCAATTCATACATCTGATAATGAGTGAATATCTAAAATAAGGAACTCAAACAACTGAATAGCAAGAAAACAACCCAATTATAAAACTACAAAATGAGCAGAGGACCTGAATAGACATGTTTTCAAAAAACAAGACATACAAATAGCTAGCAGGTACATGAAAAGGTGTTCAACATCACTAATCAACAGGGACATGCAATCAAATCCACAATAATATATCACCTCACTTCTGTTAGAGTGGCTATTATTAAAAGGCGAGGGTGGAGAGATGTAAATTAGTACAGCTATTATAGGAAACAGCATAAAGGTTGCTAAAAAATTAAAAATAGAACTATCATATGATCTAGTAATCTGACTACTTGGTATATATGTTTAAAGGAAATTAAATTAGTATGTCAGAGATATCTGCATCCCTACATTCATTGCAGCACTGTTCACAATAGCCAAGATATGGAATCAACCTGTGTCCATCAACAGATGAAAGAATTTTTCAAATATGATATATATACACAATGAAATATTAATACCATTCATCCATAAACAAGAAGAAAATCATGTCATTTGTGAGAGCGTGGATGAATCTGGAGGGCATTATGCAAGTGAAATTAGCCAGGCACAGAAAGAGAAATACTTCATGATCTCCCTTGTATAAGGAATCTAAAAATGTCAAGCTCATAGGACCTGAGAATACAAGTGTGGTTACTAGATCCCAGGAGAGGGAGGATCAGAAAGTGTTGGTCAAAGGGTACAGAGTTTCAGCCAGACAGGAGGACTAAGTTCTGGAGATCTACTTTACAGCGTGGTAATTATAGTTAATAACAATATATTATATACTTAAAATGTGTTAAGAGAGTTGATTTGTAATCTTCTTACCTGAAAAAAAGTATGTGAAGTGATGGACTTAATTAACTTGACTTAATCATTTCACGATGTATTCATATGTCAAAAGTTCACATTGTCCTCCATAAATGCATACCATTTTTATGTTCAATTAAAAAATAAATCCAGAGGGTAAGAAATGAGATGCTTAATTACTGATGTGTATAAGAGGAGAAGTGGTCAAATTTCTAAGGCAAATTGCGTGTAACTTGAGTATGGACCAAAGAGGGGCCACATGTAAGAGAGATGGCAGTAGACTCATCTTGCATCTTATCTCTGAGGACTGCCTGGAAGAGTAGACAGAACTTTAGCAGAAGCTGAAAATATTACTAGCTTCCAAAGAACTGAGGAAGGAATATGAATTAGTGTATTGATGCATTCACACACATCAAATAACTCCAGAATGATGGAAGGTTGCTTAAGGATCCATGAAAATTCTATGTCACATTTCAACCTCTGCAATATTCAATAAGCACACAGCCCACAACAGTACCAATCAAGTGAGGTCTTTCTTTTCTTTCTTTTTTTTTTTTTCTTTGAGACAAAGTCTCACCCTGTGGCCCAGGCTGGAGTGCAGTGGCCGGATCTCAGCTCACTGCAAGCTCCACCTCCCAGGTTTACACCATTCTCCTGCCTCAGCCTCCCGAGTAGCTGGGACTACAGGCGCCACCATGCCTGGCTAGATTTTGTATTTTTTAAAATTTTTTAATTTTTTTTAGTAGAGACGGGGTTTCACCGTGTTAGCCAGGATGGTGTCGATCTCCTGACCTTGTGATCCGCCCTTCTCGGCCTCCCAAAGTGCTGGGATTACAGGCTTGAGCCACCGCGCCTGGCCAGTAAGGTCTTTTCTTACCTTTCCTCTCTCTCCCAGCTCCAAACTTGGAGGAACTCTAGGTAGTTGATATTAAGGAAAGGGGAAGAAGAGGAAATTGATATGCCGTGTTTCTGCACTGTAGACTTTTCGGCGTGAAAGAATAAGAAATGTGGAGAAGGCAAGATTTAACTTTAAATCCAGTTCAGATTAAATTCTTAGCTTAATTATATGGAATTATGCATTTTAATTTCTAAGTTGTGACTGTGTTTATACAAATATAATCATAGGACTTTTTCTTTCCCCCAAAAATGTTATGGGAGTTGGATGAATTTTCAATCAAGACAGAGAACTAGCTCTTTATGAGATTGAAAGTGAAAATGCTATATAAAAGCAAATTTACTTATTCCTTCAAAAGTAAAAGTAAAAAATTGAGTTCCCAGGATTCAAAATCAATGTATATACAAAATTGTATTTCTATATGCTAGCAAGAGGTATTGGAAAATAAAATTAAATAATGTTATTTCCAATGACGTATACATAAATTCTTAGAAACCCTTTCACAACAAATTGTGAATGATCTATACAATAAAACTCACGAAATATTGCCAAGACAATTATTTATTGATTGACTTTTGAGACAGCATCTCCCTGTCACCGAGGTTGGAGCGCAGTGGCGTGATCTCTTCTCACTGCAGCCTCTGCCTCCCAGCTCCAAGCGATTCTCTCAAACTCCTGGCCTCAGCCGGGCGCTGTGGCTCACGCCTGTAATTCCAGCACTTTGAAAGGCTGAGGTGGGTGGATCATGAGGTCAGGAGTTCGAGACCAGCCTGACCAATATGGTGATACCCTGTCTCTACTAAAAATACAAAAATTAGCCCGGTTTGGTGGCATACACCTTAATCCCAGCTACTCAGGAGGCTGAGGCAGGAGAATTGTTTCAACCTAGGAAGCGGAGGTTGCAGTGAGTTGAGATCGCGCCACTGCACTCCAGCCTGGGTGACAGAATGAGACTCTGTCTCAAAAACAAACAAACAACAACAACAACAAATCTCCTGGCCTCAGGTGATCTGCCCTCCTTGGCCTCCCAAGGTGCCGGGATTACAGGTATGAGCCACCGCGCCTGGCCCAAGACAATTTTTTAAAATGTACATAAATGGCACAATATACCATATATGTGAATTTAAAGATGCTATTTAGTAGTATCTTTTGTTGTCAATCCTTCCCAATACATACATTAAATGTAATCATGATCCAAGTCCCCACATAATTTTTTCTTATAAATTAAAACTTTATTCTTATGTTAGAAAAATTCAAAGCGTCTCATGTTAAATTTAAAAATTTTGTAAAACAATGGTGGAGGAGTTGCAAATCTAATTTTGATATATGTTTTGTTTTGAGACGGAGTCTTGCTCTGTCACCCAGGCTGGAGTGCGGTGGTGCTATCTCAGCTCACTGCAGCCTCTAGGTAGACTGAAATACATGTTTGAGTCTATTTTATAAAGGGCTGACAGGGTAATTCCACTGGGAAAGGATAGTCTTTCAACAAATGGAACTGAAACAGGTAGATATTCATTGGGAAAAACAGCAGTCTCCCCCTGACACCATCCAAAAAATAATTAAATATAAATCATAGACCTAACTATGAACCGTAAAATTTCTATAATGAAAACTTACCATTTGGGGGTAAGTAAAAATTACACAAACAAGACATATTGCACTAGCCCAGTGATAAAAAAAATGATGAAGTGGACTTCATCAAGATTTACAAGAAATGTCCAGAATATGCAAATCCATAGAGATAGGCAGCAGATTAGTGGTTGTGCAGGGCTGGGGCAAGGGAGGAATGCTTGATGGCTATGAGTTTTCTTTGGGAGAGTGGTTAAAATGTTCTGGCACTAGACAGTAGTGATCGGTGCATACCACTCAGAATGTACTAAAAGCCACCGAACTGTATGCTATAAAATGGTGAATTTTATATTGTGTGAATTTTAATTAAAGATCTGCACCACTAAGAAAATGAAAAGTTAACCATGGAGTAGGAGAAAATATTTGCAATACATAAAACTGAAGGGATATATATGCAGGATAAGACACCTTATGGAGAAGTAAATGAAAAGACAAACAATGCAAGATTAAAAAATGTTTAAATAGACTTGAATTGATACTTCATAAAGAAAAGAATGGCCAATGAGCTTATGAAAAGACGCTTAGCATTATTAGTCATCTCACCACCTGGTATAACATTTTGTGACTTACCAACAAATAATATTGATCACAATAATAATAATGAACACTCCGGAAATACTAATTGCTGTGACAATGATGGTGGGAGTGTAAAGTGGCAAACCCACAAAGTAAAGATATTTGAAAGTTTCTCACATTATTTAAACAGACACTTCAGCCGTGATGTAGGAGTTTCATTTCTAGATATTTACTTTAGTAAATGAAAACATGTCTATAAAATAGTGTGCAAGAATGTTCAAAGCAGTTTTATTTATAATAATTAAAAACCAAGGCAACCCAAATATTTGTCAACAGATGAAGTTGCATAAGCACATTGTGGTATTCACACAATGGAATCCTGCTCAGCAATTAGATGGAGTCACTATTGATACATATAACTGCATAAATGAATCTTAAAATATTTTTAAAATAAACCAGAAAAACACAGAATACACATGGTATGATTTCATTCAAATGAGGTTTAAAAATATGCAATCTAAATTATGGTAGTGGAATGGTGGTTGCTTCTAAAGGAAAGGATTGACTTAAAAAATGGTCCTGAAAACAACTGATTAGTATGATGAAAATGTTATATATTTTAATCACGATAATGGATACAAAACTCATTGAACTGCACACCTAAAATCTGTAATTTTTTAAATAAAGGCTATATACTTCAATTAGAAAAAATAAGTAATTTTTTAAAAAGTCTCTGCACAGTCTTATAGAAATCCTTCCTCTCTCCCTCTCTATTTTATCTTCCTTATGGATCATAGTTAAATGTCCCTATCTATGGTACAGTTTAGGAATAAGCTTAATTTGTTGATCTTAGGAAAAAATAGGCTTGATCCTTTAGACTTGAGTTAAATTCCAACATCCTACACTCTATTGAGAATTAAGGAAGTACCATGATACAGGAAGAACAAGTCATTTAGAATCATAATGACAAAGGTGTTAGAACCAGCTCTGTCACTGATGAGCTGGATTTTGAAAAGATTAAACTGTCTAAGTCTCAGTTGCTTTATCTGTTAAATAAAAGAGGACCCTATGTAATTTTCCCAGAGTGGGAAAAGATCAAGATGATATTCATAGAATGTTAGCACATATTAGTTAGAGCTCCCTAAGTGATAGTTTTTTTCTCTTACCCAATTCAAAAATTAATTGCATATTTTTAATTAAATAATTTATAAACCTTGAATATGATTTCTGATTTTCTTAGGCTGCTTAATTTTTCTTGTATCTGACATATCTAAGGTGTTACTGGTCAACTCTTCAAAGAGTACTCAAAACACGTTTAAGAGTTTAACCAATTCCTGACAACAGATTTCAGAATCTGGGGCATGTGTGATTTTCTCTGTATACTCCAGTGAAAGGGAGCTTCTTGGATATAAATGAGTTAGCCTGTAAGGGAAAAACAGAGTTGTTATGAATGGGTAAAGGGTTAGGTAGTCATTACTCTTGCTGTTACTACTATCGGGAAATCTGGAAATTACCCCATTTACTAATGTATCAATTCACTCATTCAGTCAGTTATTCCTTTGGTTATTTATTCATTCATCTGTATAATTTTTCAACAAATATTTTGTGAATGCCTAATGTACTATGTGCTAGGTGTATGTAAAACAGAAACATTACTCTAAATGTTTCTTTTATATTTTTAATAATTTTACACAAGGTAAAAGTGTACATAGATTCTTTGTGATAGCTCTAGCTGCAAAGGAGTCTACTGAAATTCCTCACGCTAACATGCTGTTTTCAGAATGTCAATGCCTAAGGTAGAAATTAAAGGCCTCTGGGAGTTCTGGAGAGTATAGCCGTTGGACAGACCTTAAAACAAGGAGACAGTATTGTCCCAAAGGTGAGAATATGACAATTGCTCATGCCCATGAGTAATCACTGAGTTAATGCCTCCTTCAAAAATTCTGCCAGGGAACTTAGTTGTGTGCAGCACGTCTTGTTTGTTCTCAGGTTTATAGTACTAACAAGGCTTCTTAACAATTAATTACACGCCTGTTTTACAAGTGTGAGTGTTTTGATATGTGAACTTTCTAGAGAACTTCAGGGAAATTTAAATTGCCCTCCAACAAGTACCCAGTTCACTGCCCTGCACTATGCAAATTTGATATTAAATGATCAAGTATGAACCCAAAGCCTCATGAGGTCATGGAATCCCTTGATTTGGGACCAGGTGTATAGAAATGTTCAATTATTAAATAATTAGTTTGGAAACAATAACTAGTGTAGTTTAAGTCTCTTGCTGATTTCCTAATGTTTGTTAATTTAAGCACCTGTGTCTTCCTGTAACACTTTCCTGCAGAATGCTTACCGGGATATGTCTTGCATGTAAATTAACAATGAATATAATTACCTTTTTGCAACTCACTCCAGGTGCCTAAGTGAGTAGAAATGAATTATGACTTTAATTGTCAGAAAGAGTTCAATATTCTGAATCTAATGATTTAAAAATCATTTAAATGTTTGGCTAAGTAATAATGTTAGTGTTAATTAAAACACCAAAATACTATATTTTTAGGTTAACCAAAGGTTCTATTAAAGAAGAATCAGATAAATAATCACGTAGTAAAGAGAAGCAGTTGTTTTAGCATACCTAATCTGTTCTCTTACTATTTCAAGGATGATTGAAGTTGTAGATGCATTTTCCAGCCTTCAGCAAAGTCCCTAATTCTTTCCTTTGACCTTCCCCATTTTTCTTGGGAGTGAAATAACATTCATCTTTGTAGAGAAGTAATCCCATTGACACTTAAAATTCATGTTCAAAATTGCACTAATTATCTTCTTATAAAGTCATCTCAATAATATCATCACCATTCCCCCATATAACTAAAAAAGAATGTGAAACTCATTTTAGATTTACCTGTCTCCCTTCAGCCCTGCATCAATTAGTTAACAAGTTCTGGTCATTTTTCTTCAGGCTCATCACCAAAGTCCCAACCAAACTCTCATCTTATCTTGCTTGATCTACCCCAGTAGTGTCTTCCTATTGAGTCATATTCTCCCATCTTTAGGACTCTTGTCTCTAGCCTGAGCTGTGACCTTCAGGCCAACTTCTGAATATAAGAGTTATTTTTCCAAAGTGCAATTAAAAATAAGAGGAGGAAAGTTCATGTCCCAAAGGTGCGGTTGCTAATGAGTTGGAAGTGGGAGGAGTTTGTTTTGAGAGATAAAAGGAACACATATTGTCATTTTGAAACTATTCTGGATGTCGGCTCTTTATGGAATCTTATTCACCAAAACTTATTCAACTAGTCATTTCACATTTCCACATATTCCACATGTGTATGTGGATGATATCCACATATTAATGGATATCTTTAATGGACATAAACACTAAAAACAAACAAGATGAAAAGTTTAAAAGTATAACATCTTCCTAGTATTGAAATATGCAGATAATGCCTTTAATTCTCAAATGAAATGCTCGTATAGAGATAGTAAAAGACATATAATCTTATGGCATAATTATGGGTAGATCATCCCTAATCGTTATTTCACAATTTCACCCTAAGTCTTAAGGTCAGGCAGTGGATTTATATGTAAGATGTTAAATTTGTTAAAGTGCCATGTTAGCACAAATTGATTTGATAAAGACTGGTGGAACTTTTCCTAAAATAGAAAGAAAATGGGTAAAATGATCTTTTAAAAAGCCTGTGACTTTCATGGCAGATCGGCAGGGGTACCCCATTATGTAGTGTAACATGTATTCCTACACTGGTAACGGTGCATGTTAAAATGCCAGGAAATAAACAGCAGGACTGAAGTAGGAATGAGGTTGCCTGCGTAAAGCATTTCTTAGAAACATAATTACAGCATCATTGAAGCATGAAGGTAGCCACACATATTTGCAGCTGCTATAATCAGTGTAATTGGCCTGCCATTTCCTCTGCACACCCTTCTTCGGTTAAGACTTTAGGAGTGTTTCTGCTAGAATGATATAGTTAATGCCCATTTGTTCTCTTCATGCATTAAATCATGCTGTTCCTCTCTTCTATTCATATTGCTGCTGTATCATATGACATTGTTTGTGGAGTAGATTCAACTGTCAAATGGACTTTCAGATTTTCTATCAGAATGGAGTTTATAAAACAATTAAACATAAGACTTGTTTTCATTGTTGTTATTCTTCTTTGCATCATTTCTGGATCCAGTTATGAATATCCACCTCGTTAGCTCCTCTCTGCTTGGATACCTTGATTGTCACTGGCAGGGGAAGAAAGAGGAAAGTTATTCACAAATTGCTAGAGTTAACTAGGGCAAATTCTAAGGCAGGGTATCTCAAACTTACCTCCTAATGGTTATTCTACCAAAAAGGCAAATGTACTTATGATGTAATAAAATAATTTGTTTTTGCTGAAAAGATCATATGTAGTAGATTTACAAAGATTATGTACATATAGTTACCTTTAGCCTTGACAATACGTCGTATATTTATAGTTCAAGTAATTTTAGAACGTGACCAATGTTTTCCCTAAATATTGAGAAGCAATGCTAATAGATATGGAAGTCATTTAAAGTTTAAGTAGGGAAAAAACATAGTTAGAGAATGCATTCTTATTTTCATTAATTATGGTTGCAATGGTAATTAATGGGCTCAGATCTGGGAGAAACAAGACAAATTATAAATTATTACTGATTCCTTGTGCATCTGGTCATGATGAATTAACAAGGATTGGACTTACCCTCCTACAGTAAACACCGAATGAAAGATATAAAATGACTTATTTTACACAGTGGGAAGAAGCACCATAAGATCGTGACCCCTGAGAAAAGGGAAATAAGCAGGACAAGCCCCATAATCACATCAGGTTTCTTGCAGACACATTCCAGTCCACAATGTTGGCAGAAAAATCCAGAGTATAGCACAATGGTTTGATAAAATGAGGAGGCAGATATCTCTGCAGGAAAATTGAGGCAATTATTGAAGAATGATTAAAATTTTACCTTAGTGTTCTAGTTCCTGTGGTATCTTTGAAGCAGTGAGGAGAGTACAATGAGAATTTATTATCATACCTAAGAAATGAGAAATAAGAAAAGAAGGAAGACAGGAAAGAAGAGAGAGAAAAGAGAGATGGAGACAGAGAAGGCAAGAGAAAGAGGGAGGAGAAGGTAAGGAAGGAGAAGGGGAGGGAGAGGAAGAGGGGCATGGGAAGGGGGAGAGAGAAAAGAAAGCAGGAAGAAAAGGAAGAGGGAGAAGGGGAGGTGAGAGAGGGGAGGAGAAAAAAGGAAGAAAAGAAAGAAAGGAAATGGGGAGAGGGGCAGAGGATGAAAGGAAGGGAGGAAGGAAGGGCAGGGGGAAAGGAGAAAGGAAGGGAGAGAAAGAAAAAGAAATTCACATTTGTAGTATGCATGCTATTTAAAATTTCCGTAGTGATCACGGATTTCCCAGCAATGAGAATACAAACATTTCATGTTTCATCTTTTCTCTTTGCTGTGTGCTTAGGATGATGAAGGTGAAGGCAGAGTGAGAGGAGGGAAGCTGAAAATATGAAAGTTTATATTCCCACTGTTTTGAAACCCTTTGTTAGTGTGGGTAATCTTAAACTGTCAATATATAACAAGTACTAATGTTGCCAGATAGTCGGATATATCATTTTTAAGAAACGCTGTTCAGATTTTATAAATCCATTTGCATATTTACATAGCATTCAGTGATATTTCAGGGAAGGAATGATACTTGGGGCAGGGTCCAGTTTCTTTGGATGGGCTGTTTGTTCTCTTTATAGCAAGCTCTGACCTGAATTCAGAGAGGGTATACAGACACATGGACCTTCAGATGAAGAATTTAAGTGTAAGAAGAAAAATAATCTTACTAAATAAAGTACCTTACTACATCTTGGCAAACACAACCATATGGCACTCTTATCTCCTAGAGGTACAGGTGTTATCTTTTAGGATGTAGAATAATCCACCTTCATCTTCTTCATTATACTGGTCTAGCCTGATAGATTAAGGCCAATCTTATCAGTTCATTGGGATAGAGGTGGCAAATAAAACTTAAATTTTCCTCAATTTTTGTCTCCTCACACCTGTATGGTCTTAGTTCTCTAAAGAATTATCAATCATAGTTTATAATAGAATCAACTGATAAAATTATTATTAATCATTATGGGTCATTAATACTTTATAAAGCATGCTTGTGTATATATTGTTCTGAAATAACTTATTTTGTGAACTTATATTTCAGACTTGGTGCTTTTTAAGTGAAATATGATTATACTGAACTCATTTAGTCTTTGAAGTTAATTATAGGTGGTAATAATAACTATCCCCATTTTAGAGAGAAGACATAAGAGTTTAGGAAGGAACCTAGCCCTTGTTACACAACTGGAACTTGAGGGGCAATGTAAAGACCCAGGTTTGCTCTGCTTCAAACCTCAAGCACTTAAATATCGTGATGCCTCTTTAGTGTCATGTTTTATATTTTATAAATGAAGAAATGAGGGGGTCAGAGAGGTGCTTCATCTACGAACATGGAGTTACCTAAGGACATGCAGTTACCTAAAGAGGACAATTGAAGTCTATATTTGGATTTTTCATAAAAAATTTTTGAGTATTTTTCCTACTCTGTAGCAGCTTCTCAAGTTATCGGTCACATATAAGCATAAGAAATATTTCTCAGGTGCCTTTCCTTTGTAAAATGTGTAAATATCCCTATCTCAGAAAGGTCTTCCGGTTGCACATTCTGTATGAATTGTAATGAGACACATGTGGGCATAAATATATTTCTAACTGTAAAATATAAGTATCTGTACTAATTTTTAGGGGCTCTAGGACTGAAAAAAATATATGAGTAACTGATGTAGATGTAATTTTAATCTAAGGACAGGTACTTCATCTGGGATAATTTAAGTGACAAATCCCTGGATAATTCAGGGGGAAAAGAAGAAAAAATTAACATTTTCTGAGCTTTACTAAAGTCAGCCTATTTCTTTTTTGGGGAGATTTCTTTGTTCTTAAAAGGAGGGGTTGACAGTGTGGATGAATCCACAGCACCATGAAGAATGCCTTGGACTTGAAATAAGGTTGACTGGAGGTTGAGAGTTTTAAATTTGTCACTGATGTCAGGTATGTTGCTTAACTTCTCTGATTTTTCATTTTTCTCATCTGCAAATTTAAATCCTAAAACCTAGTCTAATGGACTGTTTTGAAAATGGAATGTCATAATGCACATTAGAATAGAATGACTCTCTTACTAGATGAAATTTCAATTATGTGAAGAATGGAAGAAAATGTGAACCAACATTTTCAGGAGCTTGGGAATGGGTGCACAGACCCAAAAAAGTGAAGGTGAGGAAAGAGGAAACAATAACATTTACTACGTGACCCTGGGGTCTATGACATCATCATTTTCACTCACCTAGAAATATTCTCTTGGGCCCTGATTCTTAACAGAACAATTTTACCAATCAGATACCTAAAAAATTAAATGAACTACATTAAAATATAATTCTACTGATTGTATATATCTTAACCCTTTCCAGCATTATATATTTTATGTAAATCAGTACAAAGGTATGCATAAAGGGAGAAAAATGAAGTAAGTTAATAATCATTACTTCTTCTCCCCAGCCTCCTCCTCCTGCTATCAAAGCAGTGCAAGTAGCTAACAGTAAGTGTTGACTATCGTTCTTGTATATTAACTTAGTGAATACTCACACCATTCTTGTGGATTAGCTACTATTATTATCCCCATTTTTCAGGGGGAGAAAAACAAGACTAGGAAGATTAGATAATGCATTTATTAATCTATCTGGACTTTAAAATCTAGCTTTACATCTTCCAGCACTTGAATCTTAGTATATTCTTTGTGTGTATTTTCCAAAGTCACACAACTGGTGTCTGAAGTAGATGGAATTTAAAAGCAGAAATTCTCACTCTGGAGTTAGTGTTGTTAACCAAAGTCCTTACTGTGAGAAAGACATCATGCTACGTCTTTTCATATATGTTGTCTCATGAAATTCTTACAATAATCTTGTGGCAGATGAATATTAATACCTATTTATAAATAAGAAAACAGGCACAGAAAATTTGAATTAATTTTCTAAACTACATTGACAAAGCCCGTATTTCCTTGTTTGTTTGTTTTTTTCTTTTTTTGAGACAGAGTTTCACTCTTGTTGCCTAGGCTGGAGTGCAATGGCACTATCTTGGCTCACTGCAACCTCCACCTCCCGGGTTCAAGTGATTCTCCTGCCTTAGCCTCCCCAGTAGATGGGATTACAGGTGCCCAGCACCATGCCTGGCTAATTTTTTTTGGGGGGGGGGTATTAGTAGGGAGGGAGTTTCACTATGTTGGCCGAGGTGGTCTCAAACTCATGACCTCAGGTGATCTGCCTGTCTCAGCCTCCCAAGGTGCTGGGATTACAAGCGTGAGCCACCGTGCCCAGCGCCTGTATTTTTTCAATAATATTTTGCTATCTTTGAGTTACCTGGCTATTTGATTTCTCTAGGGTGAATAGCCAAATAAGTGAAAAAAGTGACAAAGGGAAATACGGGTGCTTATTGGATAACATTAAAGGTGCAGATTAACAGAATATTAATGGAAACTTTGGTATCTGGTCAGGAGAATAAGTGTGCCATTGATAGGTGCAGAAACTGAAAAAGAGGCCAATTTATAGATATTAGAGTTCATTGTAGGGAGGGAAGAGCTGCCAGTCCATGACACAAAGATTGAAATCAAAATTTCCTTCTACTGAATAGGTTGGTAGGGGATGGGAAAAAAAATAGAAAACATTGCCAGAACCACTGGGATTGACACATAAAGGAGGAACCACAAGGCCAGGTAAAGCCAGGAGTGAAGATGGCTTAACCCTGAGACTATTGACAGATGCTTCAGTTGATTCAAAACTTCTGATCAGCGGTCAGGATGTGGGCTCAGGTTTGGAGTCAGGTGGAGTGTGAATTTAGAGACATTAGTACTATCACCTATAAGAATATAAATATTAGCCCATTATTCTTTGCCCCCTGCTTTTGATTGTGTGCATGCACTTTGGCTGTGCGTAAATGTGTGCCTTTGCTCATCTACAAATTCAAGCTATGTCTATAGAAAATACCAGATGAATGTTGGAAAGAATAGAGTCTGGAAGATAAAGTTCGCTGTTTGAGATGTCAGCAGTCTGGTTCAGGGATTTGACAGGCCGTGGCCTCCAGGTAGCATATCCCTAGTCATCTTTCACTCAGTTCTATTTTGTACTCCACAAAAAATTCTGTCCATACCTCTCAGATGGATATAGTTATTTGTGTATATTAAACTCACTAAATGACTGTAACGTTACATCATACTTTACTGAATGCTAAAGTGTTGGAATTGCTCCCAAACTAGTTACCGAACTCAAAGAATATAGTTGAATATGCCGGGCACTGTGGCTGATGCCTGTAATCCTAGCACTTTGGGAGGCCAAGGTGGGTGGATCACTTGAGGTCTGGAGTTCGAGACCAGTCTGGCCAACATGGTGAAACCCTGTCTCTACTAAAACTTCAAAAATTAGCTGGGCATGGTGGCAGGTGCCTGTAATCCCAGCTTCTCGGGTGGCTGAGGCAGGAAAATGATTTGAACCCAGGAGGAACAGGTTTCGGTGAGCCGAGATCTCACCATTGCACTCCAGCCTGGGAGACAAGAGTGAAACTTTGTCTCAAAAAATGTAGTTGAATAAAACAACTTTACAGATATAGACAGTTCAAAACATTTTTTTCTGTTGCTTAATTGTATCGTCTGAGGGGTTATAAATATGTCTGAGAAGAATTATGTGATGAGATAAAATAGCAAAATTTTTTGTTCTTAGTATCTACCACAAAACACATATTGTTATAACAAAATATGAACTGTGGTTCTAAAAAAGTAGAAAGTGAAATCAAAAAAACAGGCAGTTCATCTTCTTTCATCTTCCTTTTTTTTACCTGAATCTTAAACATGATCAAAAAAATCTCTGTTTGGATTTACTCATTTGATGTTTATTGAATTTAGCCCAAACAAGGTAAAGACTTCTCATCCACAGCATATTATTTTAAAGTCATGCAAAACAATTGTGCTTCAGCTAAATTACTGTGTAGATTGTGAAAGCATTTTAAGCCATGAGCAAAAATATTCTGCTCTTGATGTTTTGGAGGGGGAAATCAATAAAACCTCTTAAATATGTGACAGTAAAAAAAAAACGGAGTATTATATAGGATACAAAAAGCTTTATACTACAGTTGATCTAATGGTCATAACTGTAAATGGTATTGGAAAATGTATATAGTAAATTAAGTCTCACAAGCTCTGAATTTGCGGCAGGCAATTTACAGAGGATTTCCTCACTTCTTCCTTAGGGGAGATAGGTGGGGGAATCTCTCACACGGGCCTGCCTCCTCACCATCCATCATTTCAAAGAGACATATATCGGTCTCCAAAGTGCTTTAAGGCAGCTGCAAGCAAGTGTCACTTTGAGTTAAATGCATTATTAAACTGTTGGGAAATTTCACATCATGGGTCATTTATCTATGCTAAATTGGGTCAAAAGCCTCTACACATGCCTAGATAAATGAGAGAGAAGAGCAAAATTCTCCTGTGGGAAGTAATACTTTGACAAGCTTTATGAGTATGGTTTATTTATTTATTTACTGAGTAGCCATGGGGAAGGGAGATTTTCTTGTTTTTGTTGTGTATGTGCATGTAGTTATTTTAAGAGCTCATCAAACAAACATGGCACAGAAATAGTGTTACCTAATAAATATAGTTATATATTTACCACCCCTACAATGCCACAAATTCGATTTTGTGGAAAGCATAAATCATTAAATATTCATTCATTTAACAATCATTTGAGTGTGTTCTGTGTGTCACACATTGTATAAGAAGTAGGGAATGTGAAAATAATTATTTTAGATCCTAAATTCTGGAGTTATTTCCAGCATGATGGGAAAGACCTGATTGCCTTATTTATATTTTTTAAAAATGGAGTGTGGATGCAGACAAGGGAGGGATTAGATCTTCCAGACTTTAAAGGGGGCAGTGCAGGAGAGGTGACCCGAGCAGAGCCTTCAATGATGGGTAGTGATTTGCCAGATAAAGGAAATCCAGGAGTCCAGTTACAGGATGAAGAAACAGCAGGAGAGAAGAAAAAAGGAAGCAGAAAAGGAGTTATGATGATGATGTAATTAAGGGCATAATTATAGAGTACCCAAATTAGGATGCTTTATAAAATGAAAGGAGGCACTATGAAGTAACCTGGGACAACAGTTATAAACCAAATCTATCCCAAACAAATGGAAACACTCATTTAACTGAGGTGTATCCTTATCCTTGCAGTGGCTTACATGCTGATGTTACAGTGTTTGTAAAAGATCATCCAAATCTAAGAATGTGAACGTACCTACTGCCACTGAACTACACATCCGAAAATGGGCAAAATGGTAAATTGTATATTATATATATTTTACCACAATGAAAGAAAAGGCAATCCAGAACCCTACAAATGTGGACACAGTTTTAGTGGAACATTTACCAAGGTGGTGTGAAGAGGCAGAGAGGAGACACAGTTAAATATCAATGATTCTACCAGACATTATTTTCTTTTTATTGTATTGAATTTTTGATTTTCTAGTAAATTGAGTAATATTGTGATTTTACCTCTTATTATTTCTTCAAACCTTATTGTTCATCATTTAAGTTCCTGATATGCAGAGAGAGAAAGGAAAGAAGCTAGAACAGAACTATCTTAAAAAGCAGCAAGGGGAAGACAAGTCATCACTTACAAGTAAGCTACAATAAACACAGCCTGTTCTTGATTTCTAATTTGATTCCATGGTAGTGGGAAAATATACTCTGCATAATATAAATTCTCTTAAATTTATTGAGGCCAGTTTAAGGCCTACCATATGTCCTATATTGGAAAATATTGCATGTCAATGGAATTTTCCCAAATGATTAAACCTTTTTCATTTTGCACTGCAAGCATGTATTGGGCATCTAATGAATTGTTTGGCATATTGTCAGTAGTTTATGTGACAGAAAACTGAAGTTTCATTTGAGTCTTTGCTCAATCTGTTGCACAAAATGAAATTGTTACTTCTTGTGGCTTTATTAAGATATAATTCACATGTTATACAATCCACCCATTTAAAGTGTAAAATCCAGTGGTTCTTAATATAATCACAGTGTTACCAAATTCTAATTTAATATTCTAATATTCTAATATATTCCAATAATATTATCAAAATATAATTTTAGAACATTTTCTTTACTGCAAAAGTAAGCCCATATCTACCATCATTCCTCCTTACCCCCACTGACATTCAACTAAGCCTCAGACAACCACAAAATCTGCTTTCTGGCTCTAAAGATTGGCTTATTCTGGACATTCTAAATAAACATAATTGTAAAACATATGATCTTTGTTACTGGGTTATTTCACTTAGCATGTTTTCAAGGTTCATCTATGTTTTGTATCAATACTTCATTCCTTCTAATGGCACAAAAGTCCATTATATGGATGTACCACATTTTATTTATTCATTTATCTACTTAAGGACATTTGGGTTGTTTCCACTTTTTGTTTGCTAGGAATAATGCTGCTGTGAAGGTTCATTTACACATTTTGTGTGGATGTATCTTTTCATTTCTCTTGAGAAAATATCAAGGAATGGAATCACTGGGTGCGATGATAATTCTATGGTTAACCTTTTGAGAAATTGTCAGACTGCTTTCCAGAGTGATGCACCATTTTACACTCTAACAAGCTATGTACAAGAGTTCCAATTTCATCACCTTCTTGTTACTATTATCTGGTTTTTTTTTAAATCATAACCATCTTAGTATTTATGAGGAGGTATCTTACAGTAGTTTTGATTTTAATTTTCCTGATGGCTAATGATGCTAAGCATCTTTTCATGTTCTTATTGGCCTTTTGCACATCTTCTTTGGAGGAATGTCTATTCAATGCCTTCACCCATTTATAATTGGGTTATTTGTCTTTTTAATTTTTGAGCTGTAAGTATTCATTATGTTTTTTAGATACTAGTCCCTTGTCAGATATATGATTTGCAATTTTTTTAAAAAACTTTTCACTTTGTTATTGCTTTTTTTTTGAGATGGAGTTTCACTCTTGTTGCCCAAGCTTGAGTGCAATGGCACACTCTCAGCTCACTGCAACCTCCACCTTACAGGTTGAAGCGATTCTCCTGCCTCAACCTCCCAAGTAGCTGGGATTACAGGCGCCTGCCACTACACCTGGCTAATTTTTGTATTTTTAGTAGAAACAAGGTTTCACCATATTGGCTAGACTGGTCTCAAACTCCTGACCTCAAGTGATCCACCCTCTTTGGTCTCCCAAAATGCGGGGATTACAGGCATGAGCCACTGCGCCTGGCCTTTGTTAATGATTTCTAATTTAATTACAAGGTAGTAGGAAAGTATACTTGGCATAATTTAAATTCCCTTAAATTTATTGAGGCCTGTTTAAGGCCCACCACATGTCCTATGTTGAAAAATATTACATGTCCACTTGAGAAGAATGTATTTTCTTCTGTTGTTAAATGGAGTGTTCTAGGTTCTAGGTTTATTAGGTCTCATTTATTTATAGTCTTCTTCAAGTCCTCTATTTCTCTTTTGATGTTTCTTGTTGTTCTATCCATTACTGAAAGTGTGATATTTTAAGTCTCCAACTACCGTAGTTGAATTCTGTCAGTTTCTGGTTTATCTATTTTGAGGCTCTGTTTTAGTTTTATGTATACATATTTATAATTTTTATATGATCCTGAGGGACTGACTCTTTTATCAGTATAAATATCTCTTGTAATCTCTAGTATTATTTTTGTTTAAAAAATTTACTTTTTTCTATTACTATATTATGTACGTCAGCTTCCCTTCCCTTCCCTCCCCTCCCCTCCCTGTCCCGTCCCTTCCCGTCCCTTCCCTTCCCGTCCCTTCCCGTCCCTTCCCTTCCCGTCCCTTCCCGTCCCTTCCCGTCCCTTCCCTTCCCGTCCCTTCCCTTCCTGTACCTTTCCTTTCCGTTCCATTCCGTTCGGTTCCGTTCCATTCCGTTCGGTTCCGTTCCGTTCCGAGACACGCTGCCCAGGCTTGAGTGCAGTGACACAATCTTGGTTTACTGCAACCTCCGCCTCCCAGGCTCAAGTGATTATCTTGCCTCAGCCTCCCAACTAGCTGGGATCACAGGCACACGCCACACACCACCATAGCCAGCTAATTTTTGTATTTTTAGTGTATATGAGGTTTTGCCATGTTGGCCAGGCTGGGCTCAAGCTCCTGGCTTCAAGTGATCCACCTGCGTCAGCCTCCCAAAGTGCTGAGATTACAGGTGTGAGCCACTGCGCCCTGCCACTCAGCTTTCTTTTGGTTGCTCTTTGAATGATATATCTTTTTCCACCCTATTACTTTCAATCTATTTGTTTCTTTGGATCTATGATGTGTTTCCTATAGATAACACATAGTTGAATCATAGTTGTTGTTTTTAAATCCAGTCTGAAAATCTCTGTTCTATCCACTCACATTTAATGTTGTTATTAATATGGTTGGATTTATGTATGTCACTTAACCTTTTGCTTTTGGTGTCTCAAATCGTTTTATGTTTCCCTATTCTTCCATTTCTTTCTTTTGCATTGAGTGAGTATTTTGTAGTAGAGCATTTTAATTTGTTTAGTTCTTTTTTTCACTGTATTTTTTGAGGTTTTTAAAAGGTGGTTTCTATATGGTTTCCCCACAATATACATTATCAGAATCAACTTTAGATTTACACCAACTTAAATTCAATGAGAAGTAGAAATCCTATTTCTAGATAGCCCTATTCTTTCTTACCCTCATTTTGTGCTATTATTTTAAAATGCACTATATTTACATATGTTACAAGCCCAAAATAACATTATTATACTTTACATGAGTTTATGCTATCAAAGGAGCTAAGAAAACAAAGGAGAGGAAGTATACATTTCTAGAGTTTTGTTATATTACCCTTATTTATCATTTGATCTATTTCTGTGGATTTGAGTAACCATCTGGTGTCATTTCCTTATTCAATACAATTTTTCTTTCATTATCATCCTTTCTGGTGTTACTGTCAGATATAAGCCCAACAAAACAATTACAGGTACATATTGGTTGCTGAATAAAATAACTTTTTAAAATTTATTAAGGAAGAAATATGAATGTGTACTGTTTTTTATAATTACATAATTATCTTTACTGGCACTCTGTTTTTTCATGTGGATTTGAAATACTTTCTGGGATTACATGTTTTTAGCTGGAAGGAATTCTTTCAATATGTCTTATAAGGTAGATCTGCTAGCAAAAAAAAATCTGTTTTCATTTATTTATGAAAGTCTTTATCTTGCCTTCATTCTGTAAGTAGGTTTGCTGGGTATAATATTCTTAGTTGAAATACTTTGAAGATGTCATTCTACTTCCTTGTGGATTACATTGTTTCTGATGAGAAACCAGCCATTCATGTTTTGGAGCTTACTTGGAAGTGATAACTTGTCTTCCTCTTGCTGCTTTTAAGATTCTCTTTGTCTTCTGACATTTTTACTAGGATGTGTCTAATATGGATCTTATTGTGTTTATCCTACTGGGTGGTTATTGAAATTCTTGGAAGGGCAGGTTAATGTTTTTCATCAAATTTAAGAAGTTTTCAGCTATCATTTTTTTGAATATGTGTTCTACTCCTTCCTTTCTCTATTCTGCTGATACTCCCATTATTCATGTGTTACTGAGCTTCTGGTTGGTGAGAGTTTCTCTGAGGGGCAGATCTTTTTTCTTCATTATTTTTTTCTCTGTTTTTCAGATTGCAAAATCTCTGTCTCCAAGTTCATTAGTTCTTTCCTCTGCTTGCTAAAATCTACTGCTGAATTGCTGTAGTATATGTTTTATTAAAATTATTGTGCTTTTCAGCTCCAAAATTTATGTCTTATAATTTTTATATCTTTATTTTAATCCTTTATTTGATAAGACATTATCACACTTTACTTTTTTAAGCATAGCTTTCATTAGTTATTTGAATATATATATAAAATATCTATTTTTATGTTTTTGTTTTTATCTAGATCTAACAACTGTGCCTTTTCAAAAGCAGTTTCTATTGCCTGTTTTTTCTCCCATGACTCGGAGTTACATGTTTTGTCATTATTTGTGTATTTTGTACATTTTTGTTCTAAAAACTAGACATTTTTAAAAAGTCTTGTAACTACCCTGAATACTAATTTTTCACTCGTTCCCAAATCTCTCTTTGTATCTTTTCTTGATTTCTTTGTTAAGCTGTCTGCCTTAGTTTGTATCACAGAAAGCCATTAGCCTCCACTCATTTCCAGTTGTTTGTTTTATTGTTTTCAGTTATTGCCTGGGGATATAAATTGCTCTAGTCTGAATCAGTTAAATGCAGGCCATTTTTCAAAGGTAAATTTTCAGTCCAGTTTTTGAGGTTTGTTCCTTTTTCTAGCTGTCACTTCTTGGTTCTTTCTTTAAACCTATAGCTTGTTTTTAGCTTTTCTGGAGCTACCAGCATCCTCTTAATTGCTAGGCTTGACCTTTTCTACACTTATTCCAAATAATGTCAGTTTCTTTGTAGAATTTCTCCACCCCCTAAGCAGAACCTCTGCACCACTGCTTAGGAACTTGGGAAGGGGAGAGAGAGCCACTTTTTGAGGAATGACTCCCCTGCTTCACATGTGGGGCAACGAGGTGGAGAAGCAGCCTCTGGTTTTCTTGGTTGCTTGTTGCGAGGTGTAACATCTACCTTATGAGCAAACTGAGTAGATGGCCCTTGGGGCCACTGTATTCTCACTCTACCACACCTGGGCTCTTACTTCTACCAATGAGTGGGAGCTGAATGGATGAAGAAAACCCCAGGCCTCTTGACCAGTCTTGTGTAGCATGGAGGTCCTGCAACATGTAACTGGGAATATGAGAAACACTGGCAACCTGCGTCTCCCAGCGTGATACTGTCACCCTTAACTGAGAAGTGGAGGGAAAAGGATCCATGTGTTCTTGACTGCACCCACCAAAATGGAGCCCCCATCATGCTGAGTTGGGTGGCTGGGAGTGGGGAGCTAGTCTTGGCTCAGTTACCACAGACTTGCTGTTCTTACTGAGATTTAGTAGCTTTTTAAAAATAAGTGTTTCTTCGCTGGCTGTATTGCCTTAAGAAAATTTCCAGACATTTGCATTATTTTAAAATATACACTTTCACCAGCTATAGTTGTTTCCCTAGTGAGAGGGTCTGTGTTACTCTTCATATCACCATCTAAAATTATCTTTTGAAAGGAGTTTATCCAATCTGAAGGCAATTCCCTAATCATTTCTATGTCAAAGAAAGGGGCCTCTATGTATGAAAAGTAAATTTTAAAAAGAGCCCAAATATTCACACCAGAACAGCTCTTTCCTCTTACCATTTTGATGCTGCCAGCATGTGATATTTCTCTGGTATTAATACTGGCACCTAAGCCATTTTCCAGACACTGAACTTTGAAACTCATCAGAAGAATGATTGAAATGCTAACAATAGGGATGTTTTTATTCTAAAAATGTTCAGTTCTTATTCTGAAATTATCTGAGTTCCCTCCTTACATATAGGAGATAATCATATCTGGATAATATTGCATTATATGACCACAGAGGTACTTCTGAATTTTCATGAAATGCTTTGTTATTACTATAACAATAACAATACATAGCCAGGTCTAGTCCTCTCATACTAACATCAGTGCTAAGAGGTAGGTACCATTTTACCCCCATTTAACATGTGTGTAACTAGAAACTTAAGTACACATAGCAAGCAAGTAGTAGACGGAAGACTGAGAACATGAATCTCAGACAGATGGATTCCAAAGCCTCAGACTTTAATCACCTTATAATTGCTTCACACTACTCTAGTGTTAACCAATGCTGCAAACATTCATTTAGTACTGCATTTTACAAAATGTTGTCCAGAGATCCCTGAAAGTCCTCAATACTCATTCAGGGATCCATGAAACTATTTCATAAAAGCTCTTTTCATAATATAAAGATACCGTTTGCCTTTTTTATTCTGCTCCTCTCACCGGGGTACAGTGGGGCTTCCAGAGGCCACAATACTCTGATTGGGAATGCCTCATGTGCTTGTATAGCTTTGTATCCTATATCTCCCTTTCTATTGCTATTATGTTAAACATTGATAGATATAAACCAAACATATGAGGATCCTTGAGGTTGACCATTTTTAAAATTGCAATGGAATCCTAAGAACAAAATTTAGTTTGAGAATCACATATTTAATTAATGCTACTGTAAATTATTCTAAACCATGTGGAACCATTGTTCGCTTGTTTCTATGTATTCAATATTTTTAGATTCCAAAGACATGTGAGATCATGCAGTATTTTCTTTTTCTGTGTCTGGTTTGTGTCACTTAGTATAATGTCCTCTAAACTATTCCATGTTATTGCAAATTGTACTATATCTTTCCATTTTCAAAGCTGAATAGCATTTCATTGTATATGTATAGCACAATATACAATTTAAAAAAACATTCTTGGAAGGAATTGAGTTTACATAACATACAGTTTATAATTCCATGGCTTACAGAAAGAAAAGAAGTCCTTTTGCCTTGATTTTACATCACAAAATGTTACCATTTTTACATTTTTCTTTCTTAATTTGCCTTACCTATCTTTAAGTTTAGAGTTAAAAGTGTAATTGTAGTGACAATTTGCCCTAGTTGTCGGATAACATATTATATTTTACTTATGTCAAAAATTTGGGGGTATCCTTTTTAGATATTTTATTGGTTCTATATTATAATGTGCTTTGAACTTTTAAAAATAGAAGTAACTGTAAATGTGGATTTTGCAAATTCAATATACTTCTTATGTTAATGAAAGTGGTCTGAATTAACACTCTTCCCTTTCACCTTTTTTTCTTCATTCATAAAATGACATTCTGTGGCTGTGGGATAATGGAGGAGTCAATTTTCATAACTGTGTGTTGTGAGAATTTCACAAAAGTAAATAAAAACTTAGCTGGTCTGGCACCTGGAATAGAGTCTTTTCTGTTTACTTGCAGTAGTTTTGCTGCATTAATTGAAACTTAATCCCTCAGGAAATGGGTTACAGCACATCTCAGAGTATTTCACCCAACATCTGAGGAGTCCAGGGCATTTAAACATCAACTCCTGACAGTCATTGTTTGAGGGCCATATTGGTTTTCCAGTGCTGCCACAACAAAATATCACAGACTGGGGAGCTTAAGCAATAGAAATTTGTTTTCTCACAGACTTGGAGGCTAGAAGTACTAGGTCACGGTGTTGGGAGGCTTGGTTTCTTCTGAGGCCTCTCTTACTGGCTAGCAGATGGCTGCCTTCCAATATGTCTTCACCTGGTCTTTCCTCTTTGGCCATGCATCCCTGGTGTCTCTCTGTGTGTCCAAATTTCCTCTTCTCATAAGGACATCAGTCAGATTGAATCAGGGCCAACCCTAATGACCTCATTTTAACTTAAGCTCTTTAAAAAGTCCTGTCTCCAAATACTGTCACACTCCAAAGTCCTGGAGGATCGAGTTTCAACAGATGAATTTTGTGCCAGCACAATTCAGCTCCTAGCAGGAGATGTGCTGGGGCAGGAGGATTTTTTTTTGAACTACTTCTGATATGGGCAAAGCAGGCTCAAGCTGCCAGTATAAATCTATGACAAAGAAGTACAGCTGTTCCCAGCTAGAAGTCAAACATGCACTGCAACTGTGAGGGCAAGGGTATATGGGTGGGGAAAACAACATCTTCCATCTCTACACACAAAATCACAAGTATCCTAAGGTTGACCTTGTCAATTCAAACATAGTGTAGTCTCTTTGTTTCAAGAGAGCAATGACCATATCCATGCACATTTGATCAAATACATCTAACTACATTCTATATAAGTACCGAGATAGCAAAATAAATGACACAAAGGGATCATAGTTTAATGGGATATATGATGTGAGTTCATTCATGGAAGAGATAGAGCCATGGGACATCATGCCATGGGAGAGAGTGGGGAGATGGGGATACAGGTCATGCAATAGTGAAGGCTTTCATGCAATGGTGACTCCTGAGCTGAATCTTGGAAAATAGATAGAAATCCATAAAATTGGCAAGAAGGTTGAGACAGAGATATGGGAAGAATTTTGCATATGGAGTCAGCAGGGTGGAGGTGGAGAGATAAGGATGGTGCATTAGTGCACTTAAATGTCCTATGGCAATGAGCTAGCATCTTTCAATAGAGATGCTGGTAGAGAACGCAGCTCTATTCTCCACTTCTTAGATTATAAACCATAGAAGGAACTTATTCACAGGTATTTTGTACTCAGCAATGCATTCAGAGGATTTTCCCTTTCATTTTTTTCCTTATACAGTTGCAGAAGAGCAAAGTGACAAAAAGCAAACTAAGGCTTTCTCTGCAATTAGCAGTAAGCAGTTAAAGTTGTTCTCTCTCTCTTTGTCTCTCTCTGTCTCTCTCTGTCTCTCTCTCTCTCTCTCTCTCTCTCTCTCTCTCTCTGGAGGACCCAAAGCTGCTGGCAGCTGAGAAAAGCCACATGGAATGATTTCTTATGCCAAGCTGGCTTGAATCCCAGAGTCATGCATATTCCTTTGAAAAGGGGTTTTGACTCCAGGCTAAGAAACCAGACTATGTTAGAAGGGAATATTCTCATCAAAGTCAGAGCATTTGCATTTAATTCAGCATTTTGCTCCATCCCAAGATAGCTTTTTTAGTTATTGCAAAATGTAAGACACTATTCCCCTGGGAAAGAGAAAAAGGAATCATCCACTTGCCTTTTGAGACTTAAAATGAAGCAATTCAACAATTACCATGGACTTGGTTAGAACTGTCTCCCTGGGTAAAAAGCAATCCTGTTTACTTATGGTGCATGCATGCATACATGTGCTTGTCTATTTTAAAAAGGGAAGCAAGCAATCTAAAATAGAAAAGTTTAGCATTACATGGATTTTAACATTTTTAAGATTTAATGCATGGCTAAATTAAGACCTGGCACTAATTGTCCTAAAGCATAATATTTTCACTTGTAAAGAAAGTTAGAAGAATTTATAGAGAAATTGGGCAATTTATGTTAACCTTTGCCATGGATATTATGAGACCAGGCAATATGTTACTCATCCCATATTTTTATTTACTAAATATGACAAACTCAGGTCACTCAGTTCTATCTGGAAGTGCCAGAACTCAAGCCAAGACTGCCTAAGCAAAGCTAACATAGTGAAGCGTTGTGCACTATTGATAGAAATATATCATGGCACTATATTCAGTATTTTCTTTTCTTAGCTATGGGAAATGCTTGTGTACTGATGTGCATTTATTTGTATGATAGTTGAAAGACCAGTGTTTGAAATTCCTAAGACCTAGGTTGGAATTACTGCTCTTCTGTTAGTCAGTTATGCAATGTTACTCATATTTCTTTCATAACCTCAATGTTCTTACTTGTTAAAGGGGGATTATTTTGCCTCCACTGATATGTAGGTAAATACAAGTTGACGAGTTGGCTTCTGCCTGACACTGCATGAAAAGTTAAACTTGAATTATTTCATTAAATCTTCACATGAAAACTCCGAGGGTAGAAACTTGTAATAAGAATTCTGACACCATCATTGTTGTTGTTGTTGTTTTCCTTTTTTTTTTTTTAAGTTCGGAGATACATGTGCAGAATGTACAGGTTTGTTACATAGGTATACGTGTGCCATGATGGTTTGCTGCACCTATCAAAACCTGTCATCTAGGTTTTAAGCTCCACATGCATTAAGTATTTGTCCTGATGCTCTCCCTCCCCTTGCTCCTCACCCCTCCCCCCGACAGGCCCCAGTGTATGTCGTTCCCCTCCCTGTGTCCACAGGAGCTTTAAAGCTTCACCTGTCCTTCTTCCCTGCTGCCTCACATCTGGGCAAGCTGATAAGAAAGCCTGAGTGCTCCCTCCTTTGGTGTTAGAAAGGAGTTCAAACAATGGAAACTCTCATCTCATCCCCACCCCAACTATCATAAAAGCCCCAAGCCTATCTCCTTTCCTTGATCTCTCCAACCACTTAAGGATCAGCTTGGGAAGCCTGCCCTTTTCTCTCCAGAAAGACTCATTTTGTGACTAATAAACATTTCATACTCTTTTGGGGCGTGTGTGTGTGTCTGTGTGTGTGTGTCTTCAGTTTTAACATCTGAACCAAACTTTGGAAGGGGTTCAGTCCTATTTCTTTGGAGTGGCTACAAAACAATACTATTATTTCTATAATTTAGAGATGAGAAAAACTTGGGCTTAAATGAGGATTAACTTGCCACAGTCACACAGACTAGTAAATTGAGCATCTGACTTTATAGTCTCAGCTTGTGGTGTTAGGAAGATAAAATGAGGACATTCATAAGAAATGTTTAGTCCAGCACTCAACACATGTTTAATGCCCCATAAATCCCACCCACATCTAGGTAAAATGGGGAGGTCGGCATGTGTGAACATCAAAGTAGGTTATTGATTCACTGTTGTGCCATCTGCACCGAACTCAGAGCTTTCCTAGAAATAAAGGTTTACATGCATAGCAAACAACCATCTGATGCTTGCAAACACTCTATGACTCTCTCTTCAAAGCACTGAAAATGTACAACTTCCATCAGTCCAAGACAACAAGTTTATTTTCCAGTCTCACATATTTCATCCCCCAGTTGTTTGCTGGAAGCTGCTGGCTGGCTGCCAACATGACAACCCTCATCTGTCATCAGTGTGTGTGTGCCTTCTATGTACGGCCTTTCACGGAGATTTGTAGGATATGTCTTCTATTCACCGGAAAGGTGGACACTCTGCTAAGACTCTTATGAATCCTAGTGTTCTCTGCCTCTCTGTGTAAGGTACAGTTAAACCTCCCCTAATCTGAGAATGACATCTCCTGACACCTCTGTGATACACCAGGAAATCACTAATTGCCTAACCCAAGGTCATAAAGTTTTACTCCTATGTTTTTGACAACATACATGTGCAGAATGTGCAGGTCTGTTATGCCTGAGAACCAAAAACATGCTGGGTTTTCTGGTCTTTCTAACAGCCAGTACTATTTCTCCTCCTCATTCAACTCAACTGCTGCTACTACTGTTACAACAATTACTACTACTACTTCTATTAGTAATTGTAAGTAAGCATTCCCTAATAGTAGTTAGTTTACTGCATGCTATTCTGTGTGTGCTTTATATGCAAGATTCCATCCTCATTATTATACTATTAAGCAGGCTTTATAACCTCCCGCTTTTTTGAATGAGGAAACTGTTACATGAAGCTGTGCCTATGTTATTCAGGTACTTGCTAGCTAAACAAGGATTTGATCACTGCTTCCTGGACATCTAATTATCTTTAAATATTACCTTGTTTGTTATTGTAGTTTAGATATCTGTCCACTCCAAACCACTTGTTGAAATTTTATTTCCAATGTTAGAAGTGTGGCCTAATGGAAGGTGTTTGGGTCATTGAGGCAAGTCCTTCATGAATAGATTAATGCCCTCAGTGGAGGGAGCAGAGGTGTGAGTGAATTTTCATTCTCTTAGTTCCCATGAGACCTGGTTGTTAAAAAGCCTGACTCTTTCCCCAGTCTCTCTTGCGTCCTCTCTTGCCATGTGATCTCTACACACATCTTCCCTCCATCTGTCACCATGAGTGGAAGCAGCCTGAGGTCCTTACCAGATGCCAAGTCTTGATCCTTCCAACCAGCAGAACCATAGCTAAATAGACCTCTTTTCTTTATAAATGACCATCCTCATGTATTCCTTTATAGCAACACTACATGGAATAAGAAACCTGGCATCTTCTGGTAGAGAAATCTGAATCTCAGATAACATCGTAACTAGTTCAAGGTTATAGGATAGGATTTCTAGAATTCGGATTTGCCTGGCCACAGATAAATACTCTCATTTTCTTTCCATACAGAACAGTAAAGTGTCAATTCTATATCCTCAGTGGTGCCTTTTCTAGCTTTCATGCTAAATAAAGGTCCTAATATTAGAAAGAACACTTTGTATACTGCACTTACGGAATGCTACTGCTCTGAGAGAGAAGGTGGGAGGTGCTCAGTGTGTGAGCTGGATATGCCTGTATCTGTTGCAATACTCTATATGTCCTTCTCTATCCTCGTCTCTCCCTCTGGATTTCTCTGATATTACTTTCCCTGCTTTCAAGATGAAACAGATATCTATTCTTTTTGAGATGAGCCCATGACATACTGCATGCATCTCTTTTAGCATTTTTCACATGGCTCCTCAATGATTTTCACATCTATCTGTGTCTCCTAGACGGCAAGCAACCTGAGGGTGAGAAGTGCATGATGTGTTTATTGGCATCTCATGTTTCTCAAATAATAGGCCCTTTAAGTCTCTGTAATGATTTTGCAGATGACTGACTGAATGACATCGAAATTGCCACTAGTTGGCAAAAGTGTTTTTGCTTGTTTCACTGAGGAGGGAGAAAAGGAGGTAACAGGTGAAACATAGGGGCTTGAGGGTCAGAGTGACATTCAGAGAGATACGGAGGAGATATGTGGATGTTGTCTTGGACACTCAGCTCCATAAAGTTTGTATGAAGGACAAGCTAACATTAAGCAGAATCTGTAAGGCTATTTCTAAATAGATTATTCAATTACAGACATTTCCCCTGAATATAAGAGTTTCATACTGATTCAGAGTAAAGGATACTTGGTAGCATCAAGTCTTTGATGTTTTCTGGGAAACAAAGAATGTGTTCAGCGAATGCTCTTTCATGCATAGAATACGATCAGTGCTATTCACCAAGTGACCCTTAAAGTGTCACAGAAAGACGTGAAGCTTCTGAGGTGAAAAATTGCATCCAAAATATCCCTTTGATTTGCTTAAGGCACGTTAGAGGGAAGCATTCAGAATCAGAATGAAGTTTTAAAAGGACACAAACGAAAATAAGGAGCATCTTTAATATCTTCACTGTTGAACATCATAAGGTATTTTACTAAGTGGCTTAAATGGAAAATATTTTTTCAAAAAGGAAAAGGATGACAGGCATTATCGAGCTGAACTGGAGAAAGAGTTTTAGGTAAATCCTCAGCGGTATTGTAGAAAGAAGTATTATCAACTCCTGGAGTCATAGCACGGTGTCCATAAATATTCAGGGCAAATTTTTCCTCAAATGTCAGCATATTACACTGCAAGTTTATATCTGATTTTCGGTCCGTTCTCATATCTAGGTCTCTTTTGGAATTGTTGATTTCAAACCATACTTTCCCCTCCCCCTGACTGGGTGACACTGAATATTTAAGACGCTAAGAAATCAAAACCCAGAAGTTGTCGTACTGAGGCACCTGCTGTGTACATGCCCTGAATGTGTGAGTGGAAGACAGAAGCCTATGTTGGTGGAATTCACATGGCAGTGAGAAAAGACAAATGTGACACACTAGCCTCTACTCTCCATAGGGGATAAAATGATTATAAACAGGAAGTACTACTCCAGGGGTGTTGGTAGATACGCAAGGAAGACTCTTCAGGCCGTTTTCATTTTGGGGGAGTAGAAAAATAAAGCAAAGCAATAAAATGGGCTATGTGAAAAGATGGATTAAAGAGAGGAGATGGCATAACTGAAAAAAAAAACAGTTGCCTTGTTTGAATACATCTAAAATGCAATGGCTGAGGAGCATCTTCTTAGTCTGTCTCCTTGTACCATTTGTGTACCTCCCACAAAAAAAAAATAAATAAATAAACAGGATGGTTTTCAGTTGACTGCAATCCCTTATGCCCTTCCGCAGATCCTGAACCACACACAAGCCTCTCTTGGTTAGTGTGATATGTTAAGCATTTGACCAATTATCACATAACAATCCTCACAACCACACGCTGGAAAAAATGATCACCACTAGTTTTATAAATGACTCAATTTTTTTTTTGAATGGCTGCTCATTAACGTACTAAATCCCACACCCACCAGCACCATGACAGTTCTGGGAACGTTCGTGTTTGGTGTAAAAATGAGTGACGCCATGGTTCTGAGAAATCTTCACTTTTTTCCAGAAATCGTTTTGAATATTCTACCCTTTGGTTAAAGAAACCTGTAAAGATAGAAACCCCAAACCTCACGGCATGCAATCTCTCTTGAGTATGTCCGAACTCCCTTTTCTTGAGCGTGTATTTTAGCTTTGCTATTAAGTCCCATACTTTCAGTATTTCCTGATTTGTTCTTGATTTACCTCTGGAAACAAACAGTATCTAAGAGCCTGGACACTGGCCTGGGTAAAAGTTCCCACTGGCATTTGGGGATCTCTCTTATCCCACTGGTATCACTTAGACAGATTACATTATTTCTCTGAATCCCTTTCTTATATTAAAATGTCTTAGATAAAAAAGTCATTAAAATTACTTCCATAAAGTCATTTTAAAGATTGGCTATAATATGTCAAGTATTTAGCATAAATATAGGATGAATGAAGGGCAGTGATGGTGCTGGTGGTAATGACGATGGTGCTGAAGATAATGACGCTTAATATGCCTATGCAAGAGGGAAGGGAGAAGCAAGTCTGATTTTTCCCTCTTCTTTTAGAAATGCTGCCATCAGCGAAACTCATACTAACCAAGAGAGATTATGTGTGGTTCAGGAACTCTGGAAGAGCATCAGGGATTGCAATGAACTGAAAACCATCCTAGGTTGGTGTGGGAGGTTCACAAAAGGCCTAGGAGACGGACTAGGAAGAATGTTCCTCGGACAATGAGATTTGGTTACACATATTCAAATCTGTGTGAATCTGGCATCAGGAGAAACAGCTCATTAGTATTTAATGCTGACAATGTGAGTTCTGAATTATTTTGTGTCAATTAAACTTTATAAGATAACTGTGAGCTAAGGGTGCTTAACAAGGTATGAAGTGTTGAGGACACAGAAGAGTGAAGTGTGTTTGACTGTCCTGCTTGGGCCATTTGTTCCAATTGGATCTGGTAAAAGTAGCGTGCTTGGAGAAATAGAAACATTTTGAAGAGATGGGAGATGTTTGATTGGACCTGAATAGAACTGGCATTTGTAAGAAAGATTCTGCACAAGTCCTGTGGGCAAAAGGTGAGTGAAAAATATAGAAGGCAAGTTTCAGGTTAGCGCAAGGGAATAGAAAAACCTAATAATAATAGTAAAAATTATAGTAATAGTAACAAAAGTATTTTAAGGTAGCATAGGCCACTAAATGTGTCCTATCCTTTCCTTAAAAGTATGCAAAAGATGCCAGGTAGCCACTAAAAAAAATACATTTTTATAAGGAAAGACCTGCTGTGAGTGCAATATTGAGCTATATTACTCAAAGATTACCTTCAACCCCAAGATTTAAGAACTTTGATAGAGTAAACTATTCATTTTACATGGTGTTTGTATTTTCACTGTATTAATACCTCCAATAGGTTGACTCTGCTAGTGCTGGCAAAACACAGTGAAGAAAACCAAAATATTTCACCGCAAAATATACTTCTTTGACGTATTAACAGAAGTTGCCTTGCAAAGCTGTTTTAAGTGGAGGAGATTTGCATCTGTAGAGAATCTGCACTCTACAGATTCTGCACTCTCTGAGGCCCTCACTCATCTGGATCTAGGAAAGATTGAGTCTGACATCGTTAAACACCCAAAAGAAACATTTACAACTCTTATATCTGGAGGCTGCTACCTATGAGGTTCATCTACATAACAAGACCATCTTGGCCAGCCAGGCCTCCCCTTCTCCCCTTCCCATAACCTGGGCATGTCTTTGAGTTTTTATATTTTGTATGACTCACATGCACATTATTAGATGCATATGCCTTTTCTCCTATGTTAAAAGAAAATGTTAGACAAATTAAATTTAACAGAATTTAATTGAGTAAAGAACAATGTGCAAATCAAGCAGCCTATACCCCAAGCCAGAATAGGTTTAGAGAGACTCTCGTGCTGTCCTGCGGTTGGAGAGGATTTATGGACAGAAATGTGCCGTAAACGAAACAGAAGTGAGGTACAGAAACAGCTGGATGGGTTACAGCTCAGTGTTTGTCTTATTCGAACAGTTGGTGCCCTGTGATTGGCCAACACTCGATGATTGGTACAAGAGTGGCTTACAGCCCATTTATGTATAGTTTACAGGTCACTGAATATGGAGAAACCTTTAGACCATACTTACAAGAAGACAGTTTTAGGTTAAACTTAATTTAACACTTATTAATCTGCCTTTCACCAACTGACTTTTCAGTGAACTTTCAGAGGGCAAAGGGGAAGTTTTGCCTTGGCCCTTACAACAAAGATGGGCAAAATGGCAACTCTTACCATTATAAATTTTTAACTAAGTATGTAAACTTAATTTTTCTTAAAAGAAATAACCAAATTCCATCCTAACATGTAAAAAATTCCATCTATTTTATTCTTTCCCTGCCTTAGTCTAATTAATGGCTGCTGGGTATTGTAAGCAGGTCAGGTGTATTCTTCAAGTATTTTATGCATAATAGGGGTTGAGATGATGTTTTTAATCTAAGGTAACAAAGATGATTATTACTTAGTAAATGGCATTGACTTTTGTGTATTTGTGTGAATTTAAGAGCTAGAAAATCATGTTCAGGAGTAGAGAATTTTGAATTACCTAAATTTTCCCAGTAATTTGATAACAATTATTTCTCATTCAGTAATTATTTTCTGAGATGCTAAAAATGTAATAAAATAAAATCTTCATGATTGCCAAGAGCAGAATGAATTACAACTATAATCTCATTGTCACTCAAGAGTAGGGAATTAGAGTACTCTAATGGTGTCTATGGGATGTGTGAGGTGGACCCTTCCATACGATGAGGAGCGTTTTGTGTAAATGATGATTGACTGGGTCTGATCTCTGGTGTGTGACTGGAACATCCTGGATGCCACACGTACCCCAAACTGGGTAGCACACGAATTTACATTTGCATCCATCTGTGTCTTTTTGACTATCTCTGTTATTAGTCTCCTGGTGGCTCACCATCCATGGGAAAATGAGGCAGCTCAGAAATGAACTCATTAGCTCTCTTATGCATTTAATAAGAGCGGTGATAACTACAGATTTCAATCTGTAGTCCCCTGTAGAGTAATTCTCATTTTTCTAACCTGTCATCAGATAACATTAAGGTCTCAGTGAAAAGCAATTGTCTTTCCAAATCGTCTTTCGGGTAGCTGAAAGTAAGAATTAGGCCACTTATTTGTCTGATTTTCCTAACTAGAGGTAATAAGCTTGTAAGGAAAATACAAGTTGGTAATTATACATATCAAATGTCTAGCATGTTCTCTGGAAAGGTAAATTATATGTTGTCATACAAACATACAATAGGCAGAATTTCTCAGTTACAGTGTAATGAACATTCTGAGAGGAATGCAGAAGAATATGAATTGTAATTACAACACCTTAATACATGACATTCTTGTGTCATTTTTTATTTTTGTTATTATTATTATTATTGCTATTATTGAGACAGGGTCTCGCTCTATCATCCAGACTGGAATGCAGTGGCACAATTTTGGCTCACCACAACCTTGGCCTCCTGGGCTCAAGTGATTCTCCTACCTCAGCCTCCATTCTGGTGTCTTTAATTGAACCCCTGAAACAAACTTAAAATTCTCTGCTATTCCCACCCCCACAAACATTATGTGACAAGTATTTTACAATCACTTCTATTTCAGAGAAATTCTAGATATTCCTGCTCTGGAATGTTATAGCAATGTCTTAGATTAATTATTCAAAATATTTCAGCAATCACAAGATTTGATTCATAATTACCAATAAACCTTACATAATTAAAATTGATGACATATGGAATGTAGCTTCTATTGTGTAGGTTTATCCAATAGTGGCATGAGATGGTCACCGTCCTGATTGTAAGTTTTACTGAAGGTCATGTGGTAGTCAGGAGTGTTCTTCACGAACAGAATATCTCAGATAATGAATTGAATTGTAAGCCTTTGAAGGATGACACATACATACACAACCTGAATTTCTTAAGCCTTTCAGCAAGTATAAATCAAAGCACATTAAATGTTTAGGTTTGGAAATTCAGCTCAGCTTCAAGTTGGGCTTTGTGGTTGATTATCCTTTTCCAAACTGTTCAAAGACATCATCAATCAGATTTGAGAATCCTGGAATGAGTATTAAACTCAGCACATGAGTAGATTAGAGTCCAGAAATGAGAAGAAATGTATATTTTGATTTATTTCATTAGGGTTGCTTTCTGAAGACATTACAGATTGCAAAACTGTTCTCCTGCATTACCATGATGAGATCATTCTGCAGAAGTGGTGCTAATGTCTGTATTTAACAGAGAACGTTTGCAATGATAGATAGAAACCAAAACATAAAATCTGCAAATCAATATGTTTCTGGTTATTTCTAAATGTTGCCCACATTTGCTGGAGACTGAATCTACTTTCAACCAAGGAAAATATACTAGCAAGAACATCCTGAGAATTAAATTATAAATGTCTGTTATAGATTTTCAATGTTTCACAATCATGATCTTGTGAATAGTTATTTCCTGTGGCTTTGGCCCATTGCAGTTTACAATGTTTGCTTTTCCAATAGCTAACTATGAAATGGAAGGTAGTAACTATGATCATTTTTTTTTCTTTTTTATCCTTTGCTTTCTACATTGCTCTTGATGTCTTAATAGAAACATATCTTATTATGGTAACATGACTGTCAGTCATTTCATAAACTGCTGATACTAGAATCAGGTCTAAAAGCTAGCTCACGCCTGTAATCCCAGCACTTTGGGAGGCCGAGGTGGGTGGATCACGAGGTCAGGAGTTCAAGACCAATCTGGCCAACATGGTGAAACCCCATCTCTACTAAAAATATGAAAATTAGCTGGGTGTGGTGGTCAGGCACCTGTAATCCCAGATACTTAGGAGGCTGAGGCAGGAGAATCGCTTGAACCTGGAAGGTGGAGGTTGCAGTGAGCTGAGATCACATTTTTTAATCTTATGGAGTTTATCGGCCTTTTGGAAGGTCTCAGTCTGGTCCCTAAGGTTATGATAGATCCTTGACATCTGTTAAATTCTATTAAATGATGCACCCTGAAGGATGCAGGAAGCATTGACATTAGAGTAAATGAATAATCATCTAAAATTGAGGCCAATGCTAGTAATTATAATAATAAACAACTGATGGTATTTGAACTTTTACTATATGATATGCCAGACTGAAATACTTATTTAACATGGATGATCTTATTTAATTCTCATGATCTGCTCAACCTTATAATGTAGGTACTGTTATTAACCTGATTTAGAAGTTGGAAGACTGAGGCTAAGGAAGCAACATCTCCCCCAAAGCAGTATGACTGCTAAGAGTCAATATTAGGATTTGGTTGTAAGCATCGGCCTTCAGGAATTGCACTTGTAACTGCCACTGTGCGAAGATTAGCTGTCTGACTGTGTAGAGGCATGTGAAAATGCCATGTGCTGTTTTACCAAAGATGTTCTGGTCTCACCCAAAGCACCTGGGACCAGTCTGGCAGCATGGTGCCCTGGTTGGATGGGTAAGGATGCAATAGAAGAAAAGAAAGAGATCAAAGTATTTTTTCTTATCCGTATTAATTAGACTACTAAGGATCCTGACTTGTAGTACGGATAAATGGTATTCAAACTAGAAATGCTTAAAATTCTTTGGAAATCATTTAAAAATTGTGAAGAACATTTTTTCACTTCCCTCTAAGGGCCATTTGTTCTCACATTCTAGTATGTTAATTCAATAGAGTTGTTGGCATAAACAAAGGCGACTGATGTTATAGGCTAGTTTTAACACTATCTCATTCATAAGAATATTAAATTATTTTAGGCAAAGTGGCTGTGTCAAACTGAATAGAAATAAAAGGAAAGTGGTAATTAGACTATGTTAAAATATAACCTCCAAGGATATTAAGTATGCAAGAGCTCATCCATGAAAAATTAGACTGCAAGAGGTTATACCACATATTAGGTTATTTTGTAAGATATCAAATTACTTCTCATGAATAAATATGACTAATAATGGTAACTCTATAATTTAATGCTATAATATTAAAAATACTTTTTGACTAAAAAACCCAAACTAATTATATATTTGATCCTTTTTATTACCAAATACTAAGTTAATATGAGTTAAATGAATAATTTCTGCTAACTTTACCAAACTTTGAGATATTCTACATTTTAAACCCTACTTACAACATATTTTAATAAATACTACTTAAACAAATACTGAGATTTAAATTTTACATGGAAATAATACACAAATTATTTTACCTTATAGTAAGTATGTCAAGTACCCTGACAGAGTGAAATGAGGGTCCTTCTTATGTGTCCAATATTTTGCTACATCCTGAGGTTATATGACAAAATAAGAAAAGATAAAACAATTGCAAAGAGTTACTAATATTTTAAAAACTTACCTTTTATATATATATATACACATATATAGAGATGTGTGTGTGTGTGTGTGTGTGTGTGTATATATATATATAGTTTTTTTTTTGGCAATGGTGTCTTGCATTGTTACCTGGGCCTCCCACATTCAAGAGATTCTCCTGCCTCAGCCTCTGGAATAGCTGGGATTATAGGTGCCTGCCACCACGCTCAGCTACCTTTCTGTATTTTTAGTAGAGATGGGATTTCACCATGTTGGCCAGGCTGGTCTCTAACTCCTGATCTCGTGATTTGCCTGCCTCAGCTTCCCAAACTTCTGGGATTAAAGGTGTGAGCCACACGCCCAACCCCTTTTAATATTTTTAACTGTGAAAAGAATGCATCAAATATAATGACATCCCTGTCTCATTGATGTGAAGAACCCCCATGGGGAAATAGGCTAAGGTAAAGGAAGAATCTATGAGGGGGCGGAAGTGTACAAAAGAGAAGGTGCTGTCCATTAGATTCTGCGTATCTGATAACCTGGGTGCTGGTTTGCTTTGAATTTCTCTCTTTCCAGGTTTTGCTCAACTTCTTCCCCATCTTGCTTTTGTCTCATGCTCATCTGCTTTGTCATTTCACTTGCTTACAATACTGTCAGAGGCATTTGAACCAGGGCGACTCCATCTTGAATAGGGGCTGGATAAAATAAGGCTGAGATCTACTGGGCTGCATTCCTAGACCGTTAGGCATTCTAAGTCACAGGATGAGATAGGAGGTTGGCACAAGGTAGATACAGGTTATAAAGACCTTGCTGATAAAGCATGTCTCAGTTAAGAAGCCATCCAAAACCCGCCATAACCAAGATGGTGACCAGAGTGACCTCTGGTTGTCCTCAACGCTACACACCCACCAGTGCCATGATAGTTTACAAATGCCATGGCAATGTCAGGAAGTTACCTTATATGGTCCACAAAGGGGAGGCATGAATAATCCACCCCTTGTTTAGCTTATAAGCAAGAAATAACCATAAAAATAACCCTTGGGGTTGTTCTGTCTATGGAGTAGCCATTCTTTTATTCCTTTATTTTCGTGATAAACTTACTTTCACTTTGCGAACTCACCCTTAATTCTTTCTTGCATGAGATCCAAGAACCCTTTCTTGGGATCTGGATCAGAACCCCTTTCCAGTAACAATACCATTTACAGAAAATTCTTAGTAGTGAGGGCACTAAGATAATACTTCCCCTTTGCCGTCTGACTGTTGACTGAAAATCACTGACAAGAGGCAGATGCACAGGAGAAAAGGCATACAAATTTACATGGTCATGGTTTTATGTGTCATGGGAGTCTTTAGGATGAAGACCCAAAGATATCGTGGAAACTGTTCATTTTTATGCATGGGTTCAACAACATATGGACAGCCATGTAGAAATATTTTGGGACAAAAATGAAACCACCCATCTTGCATGTTAGTTTCTTGACAGAGTATAGTCATAATTAAGCATGAATCAGGCTGCATTCTGGCCTGTTTCCTTATTGCTGAAAGTCAGGTAACACCAGATACCGACCCTTTCCATCCCCATTGTTTCTATAGCTAGGAGTTCTGACATTAGAGTCACAAGAAAGATTAAGAATTGATTTGCATCCCCATTGTTCCTATAGACAGGATTCTGACATTAGAATCATAAGGCTCCTATTTAAGGATCCTTTGAAATGTTTTTCAACCCTGAATTCCAGTACCCAGTTTGAGGACTCCCACAGAGGGACAGGATCAGCGTGTGGATACAGCTTCTTCCTCTCCCTGTTCCATGACTTCACCCTGCAGTCTTCAACAATCAGTGATCTCTGATCGCCACACTTCAGCCCACTCCAAAATCCTTAAAAACTTAACCCCAAGTTCCTCAGTGAGATGGATTTGAAGTTTCCTTCTGTCTCCTCATTCAATGGCCCTACTATTCAACCTCTTTCTCTGCTGCAAGCTGGTGTCTTGGTGTATTGACTTCCCATGGGTATCAGGCAATGAACCTATTAGGGTCAAAAAAAGGTTGTAACCTAATGCTAACAGACGTAGTGGTGATATATAGGAAGATATATCTATCTAGATTCGTCTTGGCCTCTCTGTACATTCATTCCTCCTCTCTGAGCATGGAACATGACCCTCTCTGGAATACGGGTCTTATGACTATAATGAAACAAGGTAGGTCAGATAATTTCTGTATGGCCAGGTTTTACACAGGAAGATAGGGAGGGAAATTAGACTAATATTTTTAGGGTTTGTGGATGGCTTGGGAGAAAAGGGGTTCTAGTTTTTCTGACTAGCCTCAAGGGAGAATGAGGGGCCAGAGACAGGAGGTCAGGGGAAGGTCAGAGAGAGTTGCTTCTGAGGATTTCATTATGTGGTATCATTTTCTCAGACCCTACACTAGCTAAAGAAACCTTTGAATAAGTTTCCTAGTAAAAAACTCCATCCCATGCACTTCTCGGGCCCAAGCATGAACAGATAAAACTACTGGCACTCTGCCTTTCCTTAACTATATTTAAGCCTATTGGGAAAATACACATAACAGCAAATAATCCAAATGCAGCAAGGCATCCATCCCACTGTTTATAGAGTGAAGTAAGAACTGAGAAGGAAAATAAACTCAAATCAGTCAGGGAAGCTCAGAAATTTTTCACAGAAAGCCAAGCACTTAAACTGATGATTAAAAGTTTCATAGGTACTTACTAGAAAGTCTAGCATAAATCAGGCAGCCTAAGTGAAGAGAAATAGTGGGAAAAGTGAATGGGGGTAGTGGACAGCATAAAATATTTGGGAAATTCAAAGTTTAGCATTCCTGGAGTATGAAGCTGCATGGATGTGGGATTTAGCAGTGGAAGTTTAGTCTGCAGGGATACACAGAAGTATTCTTATGGAAAGTGCTGTGAAAATCCAGCTGCAGTCTTCTTATCGTTGTTCAAACTTCAGTGCTGTGTTTGTAATTGCCAAAGGGCACATTTACCTGGAATTTCAAATATCACACATCTACAGAATGATGTCATAATATTTCCTAAATCTGTTCCTTCTTTTGTGCTAGGAACATTTCTATAAAACCACACTACAGGCCTGGGCCCGGTGGCTTATGCCTGTAGCCCCAGCACTTTGGAAGGCTGAGGGGGTGGATCACTTGATATCAGGAGTTCGAGACCAGCCTGGCCAATGCAGTGGAACCCTGTCTCTACTAAAGATACAAAAATTAGCCGGACGTGGTGGTGAGCCTCTGTAATCCCAGCTACTTGTGAGGCTGAGGCATGAGAATCACTTGAACCCGGGAAGCGGAGGTTGCAGTGAGCTGAGTTCGCACCACTGCACTCCAGCCTGAGTGGCAGAGCAAGATTCTGTCTCAAAACACAAAAAACAACTCCACACTACACACAACTTTGAGTCACTCATATTTGAAGCGTGTTGTCCAATATACCACCAAGAAGGATAAATTATAGAAAGAAGAGTTTAACTGGCAATATTAGTTTGCAAGCCAGGAAGAGACAGTCTCCAGTGTGGCCCAAGGAACTCTCTTTGAAGAGGGAAAGGACAGTTTGGGTTTTATGGCATTATAGCACCTGTGTCACAGAATAGATTCATACATATTCAGCACTTTTGGGGGAAAAGATAAACATATTTATGAGAGGAGTCAAGAACACGTGCAATGAGTAAACACATATGTAACAAACATCTCCTATTCACTTCGTGGCAGGGTTTTAACATTAAAATGAGGTAGAATGTGGTTCTTCACATCAAAAGGTGACCTGTAAGACACAAAGTTTGTGTGTCAGCTCTTTAAGCTGGCTGAAACTGGCTCAAGATCTGTAGTTACTTTTCAGAAAAAAGAAAAAAAGTTTGTAAGGCTGGTCCTTTGTCCAGTCAGAGTTGTAATGGTTTAGGTTGTAAATCTGAGTTAGGATAGGTCTGATAATTTGCCTGATAGGTCCTATCAGGGAGTTTAGCAATAGTGTGGTTTTTCTTATAGCCATAGGAACTTAGGAAGGTGCCATGCCAGCTGAGTCCTGAAAACAAGTAGGTAAGTTTTGTTTTCTTAACCTTAGGGTCCATCTTAGTCCATATAGGGATATCTATTTTGGTCTCTCAAATCACAAGTCTTAGAGACATATTGATAGGCTTTACCTCCCCAAGCCTGCCTGTGTCACTAGTAGCCTGTGATATTGTGAAATATAGTCATCCCTTGGTGTGCCTGGGGGCTTAGTTCCAGGACCGCCTGCAGATACCAAAATCCATGAATGCTCAAATCTCATATACAATGCTATAGTATTTGCATATAAGTTACGCACATCCTCCTGTATATTTTAAATCATCTCTAGATTACTTATAATAACTAACACGATGTAAATACTATGTAAATATTTGTTGTACTGTATTGTTTAGGAATTAATGACCAAAAAAAGTCCATACATGTAGTACATGTTTAGTACAGATGCAACCATCCTTTGTTTTCCCTCAAATACTTTTGATCCAAAATCGGTTGAATCCAAGATATGGAACCCATAGATACTGAGGGCTGACTGTATGAATTTTGGATTTGATCCACAGTTCCTGGCTCAGAGGTCCTAAAACATTTGTAACTCTTAAGTGACTAGACCAATAGGAGTATCCTTTGTTAGAATATTTGGCCTTTTGTCCTGGATTGTAGAACAGCTCTGGAGTGATAAAGGAAAGAGGAGTGTCTTTTGTTATTCCTGACAAAACCAATGATGTGGTTAAAAGATTGGAACTTTCAACCCTACCTCCACCTCCAGGGAGAAAAGAAGGACTGAAAGGTGAGTTGATCACCAGTGGCCAATGATTTAATCAATCATGCCTATGAAATGAAGCCTCCAAAAAGCCAAAGGACTGGGTGTAGTGGGCTTCCAGGTATGTGAATAAGGTCATTTTCAGTCTGGGACAGAAGCTCTTGTACTCATGATTCATCTGGACCTCACCCGTGAATGTCTTCATCTCGCTGTTCATTTGTAACCTTTAAAATAGCGCTTGGTAATATATGGGTAGACATAAGTAAAGTGTTTACCCGAACTCTAGTAAACATAGTAAGGGAAGTCTTACTAGAGTTTACTAAATTTAAATATAAAGACGATTGGAGATTTTATTACTTATAATGCATAGACTTAATTTTTTTCCCTTTCATTTAAAATTTTACAACCTAATTTCAGACCAAGAATTAGAAGATCTGGAAATCATAATATAATAAATAAATCTTAAGAATTAATTTAGCTGTCCATTTTTGGTAGCATTAAAAGAGTTTGAGAAATTTAGAAGCAATATTATCTAGATATTGAGAAATAGAGCGATATCAGATGTGACATCTAGTAAAGTGTTCACTAAAGTTTTTTGAGCCACTCTAGTAAATTAATTGAATTCCAGGAGGGGTGGTGGGATCTCTGATTTATAGCCAGTTGGTCAGAAGCACAGGTCATAATCTGAGGGTAGTGATTGGCATCTGAAGTGGGGAGCAGTCTTGTGGGACTGAGCCCTCAACTTGTGAAATCTGATGATATCTTCAGGTAGATACTGTCAGAATTGAATTAAATTATAGGACACCCCACTGGTGTCTGTTGCTAGAGAATTGTTTGGTATGCTGGAAACACACACACACACACACACACACACACACACAGTCATAGAAGCATTCTGTGCTGTGTGGTATGTGTGAGTAGAAAGAGAACAATTTGCTTTTTCCTGTATTCGAATGGGCCATACACAAAGACCTACATTGACTTATATTCTAGGACTTTCTGACCAAAAATACTGCGAAGATAAATAGGATTGGACCAAGTGAAGGATTCCTCCATCATGCTCTTTGTAGTTCTTCTTCAGTTCTTTATGTCTGGAACATTCTCATTGCCCATCACATGCCCTAATCCAATGCTGAATTCACAGATCTCATGAAACTTTTTTACAGGTTTTTAAAATGTGATATTCTTCTCTGAACACCCACTGTACTTTAATATCTTCATGTTTTAGGGGCTTCCTGTGTTCCACTAGTGTTATATTTCAGAAAGAGAAACATGCACAATGAGACTCACCCATTCACTTCCTTATTTCCAAGAGTTTTTATCTTTGGTTGAATTAAAAATAAAAAGGCACATGAGCACAAACTACTAAATATTAACTTTTAAAATTCATATATTTGTTTGGAAGAGCAAGGGAAGTTCTCTGCAAGAAACACTGGGATGCTGAAAAGTTACACTGATCTATAGTGATCCTAGCTACTTGGATTGACATGGCAGATTAAAGTTGCTTTGCAAATTAGGAGATCTGGGCTGGGCGCGGTGGCTCACGCCTGTAACCCCAGCACTTTGGGAAACCGAGGTGGGCGGATGACTTGAGGTCAGGAGTTCGAGACCAGCCTGGCCAACATGGTGAAACCCCATCTCTACTAAAAATACAAAAACTAGCTAGTCATGGTGGCGGGTGCCTGTAATATCAGCTACTCCGGAGGCTAAGGCAGGAGAATTGCTTCAACCCGTGAGGCAGAGGTTGCAGTGAAATGAGATCACACCACTACACTCCAGCTAGAGCGACAGAGCAAGACTCCGTCTCAATAAATAATAATAATAATAAAAATAAAAATAAATAAATAAATTGAGAGATCTGAAACAATGGGAACAGTACCACATCCTATGTTACTTTCTTTTCCTCAGAAAATCTGCTACACATTGTGTACCTACTATGCATTTTCCCTTGGAAAACTGAATTTTCCTCTCTCCTATTCAATTCAACTCAATACAAATTTCCATGACTCAATCTAATTTATTATCCACTTCTGGCTGAGCAAGAAAACTTTGGGAAAATTGTCGTTGCAATAAATTATGAATATTAGCAAGATACCAACCACAGAATTAGATATAACCTGAATCACATCTGATATCTATTTCTTAATATCTAGATAATATTGCTTCTAAATTTCTCAAACTTTTTTAATGCTACCATGAATGGACAGCTATATTAATTCTTAAGATTGTTTTATTATATTTGGATCTCCCAAACTTTTTTTTTTTTCTTTTTTTGAAATGGAGTCCTGCTTTGTCACCCAGGCTGGAGTGCAGTGGCACGATCTTGGATCTCAGCTCACTGCAACCTCCACCTCCCAGGTTCCAGCGATTCTCATGTCTCAGCCCCTTGAGTAGTTGGGATGCTACCACGCCCATCTAATTTTTGTATTTTTAGTAGAGACGGGGTTTCACCATGTTGGCCAGGCTGGTCTCGAACTCCTGACCTCAAATAATCCAGCCATGTTGGCCTCCCAAAGTGCTGGGATTAGAGGCATGAGCCACCATGCCTGGCCTCTCAATTCTTGGTCTGAAATTATGTTTTATAATTTAAAATGAATGGAAAAAATATTTTGTGTCTATGTGTCATATGTAATAAAATCCCTAATTGACTATTTAAAGTTTGTAAACCCTAGTAAAAGGCTTCCCTTACTATGTTTTCTACCTGGCTTTAGAGATCAGAATGTAGGCTCCAAGAGCATGGTCTGGCAGGGCATATACAATGAGTTCTATATATTTTTTCTGGACCAATCAGTAATTGGTGAATAAATTATCTATTTTACCCTTGAAAATCAAACTGCATCATGACTTCAGATATTTGGGTATTTTTGGTACTTGAGACAGATTACGGGGAAGAAGGTTCTTTATTATGCCAAATTCATAATTTTAATAGTAGCATTTCCTTTCTCCCAAGAGCCAGAATCTCTGTAAACCTGTCACACACACAATGTTACTTCGTCTCAAATCTTCCTGGGTTATTGATCAGTTTCCAGTAAGGAAAAAATAACTCGCCCAAAGTGACTCAGAAAGTTAACTGCAAGCATGATATTCAAACTGAAAGCTCTATCCACCTTAGCACACTACTTCCATTCCTAGGTTACAACAAGCTGTATACTAGCCTATCTTACTCTCTAGATTTATTCCTAATAATTCCCTTCCTCATGACCACGTAGTGTAGTATCTCTCAGTCAATACTACTGTGCTAGGGTCTCCTTATACTTTATTTCATCAATATATTTTTTATTAGACACCTTCCTAAACAGCTCTCAAATTCATCCACTCATCTTTCCTTCAATTATAGCTGTCATCTTATTCCAAACTACCATTAATTTTATCCAGAAGAATGCACTAACTTTTTTTTTCCCAGACAGAGTCTTGCTCTGCCACCCAGGCTGGAGTGCAGTGGCGCGATCTCAGCTCACTGTAACCTCCGCCTCTTGGGTTCAAGCGATTCTCCTGCCTCAGCCTTCCAAGCACCTGGGACCTCTTTATTGGTTTTATCAAAGACCTCTGGACCATCTCCAACATTTTCACATCACTCTGCCTACCGTCTTCCTCATCAGCATTAACCCGTCAGTGGATTCCCGTTGCTCTGAAAAGAAAACAATATATATTTATGAGACCTATAAGGCCACTGCAAGCTTGGTCCTGTCTAACCCTCAAATCTAACCTCACATCAGTTTGTATTTTGCTATTTGACTTAATTTTTTAAAGTATTTAGTTCTCATTAATTAATATTACATAGCATATTTGGGGGTACGTACCATCGACTTTATATTCAACATTATTCCAATGCTCAGGCCTTGGAATTAGTCTGAGTATAAACCCTACTTTGGCTTACCTGGTGTGGGGGTTTGTCATCTTTAATTCCTTCTTTTTCTTCAATTTTATTATTATAAAGTGGGTTCTAATCATAGTAACTATCTCACAAGGTATTTGTGAGAACTAAATGAAATAATATAGAAAAAATGATGAATGCACTCAAGCACTGTATCTTTTATGTTTATTTAATTAATGTTCACTCCCTTCATGGGGTGAGATTTTTAAGGTAAATGACAGCACACATTATGTCTGGTGTTCATTACCATGTATCACAAGTGCTTAGGATAGAGCTGACATAGTATTTTGATAAATGCTTATTAAATGAGAGAATAAATGACTGGATTTAAGTTTTACAACAAAACCGGTAAGATTGTCTGAGCTGAGCTCCTTCATCTGCCAAGTAAATGCCTCGTATTTTTTGAAGACCCAGCATGTAGTTTATTGCCTTTTTGAAATCCTTCTGTGTTCTCTGGGGTATTGAAGAACTCCTACTGAGATAACTCCACCTACCTTATGCAAAATTCTATAATTACCTTTGTAACACTTCATATGTTAAATATTTTTTATAGATATTTCTCCTGAGATCAGAGTATTCAGGTCAAATGATGAATTAGAGAAAGTTTATTCTCTCTAAAGATTTACAAAGTAGTCGAAGAAGGCACCTGTTTATTAATTCATTCATCCAGTGAAGTAGTGGGTATACCATGGTGTTTATTGTACTTGAGGAAAAAAGAACAGAAAAATTAATAAGTAAGTGTAATGATGGAGATAAATGAGGGATAAGTGACTTGTATAAAGAATAACGGAAAAGGATTTTCTTTGGGTTAGAATAACTTTAATGAAGCAATGATATTTAACTGAAATTCACTGCCAGGAATAAGGAGCCAGAGACAGAAGTAAAGATATGATTGTGGTCTCAAAGCATAGCAAGAGACTGGCCCACTGAGGACACCTGATGCTTGCCGTCAGAATGAAAGAAGTAAGATATGGTGGGGACAGGGGATAAGGGATAAAGAAAAGCAGCAAAGCATTTTTAGCAATTTTTCCAAAAATCTAAAAGGTAACTATTACTTAGTACTGAATTCAAATTTATGTCCTTCCATCAACATATTTTGAAACTCATCATTGTCTCCTTGAACATCTGCATCACTTATTGGTAATACAATAACTTCGCAACTCTGGAACAAGAGATTCAGTATGAATCAAAAATGTGTTTGTTGTACTTAACCCCTTAGTTTTGTGATCTCCTGTGAAAGTATTGCAACTGACCAGGCACTGTGGCTCATGTCTGTAATCCCAGCACTTTGGGAGGCCAAGGGGGGGCAGATCACTGGAGGTCAGGAGTTCGAGACCAGTCTGGGCAACATGGCGAAACCCCCATCTCTACTAAAAATACAAAGAATTAGCTGGGTGTGGTCGCGTTTGCCTGTAATTCCAGCTACTCAGGAGGCTGAGGCACGAGAGTCGCTTAAACCTAGGAGGCAGAGGCTGCAGTGAGCTGAGATGGCAGCACTGCACTCCAGACTACAGCCTGGGAAACAGAGAGAGACTCCTTCTCAAAACAAACAAACAAACCCCACCAAAAACAAAAATGTATTGCAACTGTTGAGACAGTTGATCCCATTTAAGGATTCTCTGTTTGTAAGTTCAGAATATAAAAAGAGTTAACTAGAGCAAGCCCCTGTCAACTTAATACTGCATAGCTCTCAGCTGCCTTTTATCACCACATTTTCCCTTCACCATGCTTGATCAATTTGAAGATTGACACAGAATGTTTTTTGGTGATCTGCTTTATCTTCTTTACTTTATTTTGGTGTCAGTCAATCCACCAACAGTTGGATCTCAAAAATGACTGTTTAGTTTATTGAAATTATAATTTTTAGTTTCTTATCCATAGTCAGAGATTCCTCAAGACTTTGGATTTTTTTCCCTCTCTTCCAAAGACTAGTGCCACTATTTTAAATCCTGGCTTTTTCTTTTTTCTAGATAGCTAGGAAGGAAACCAAAAGATGTTTTTTGTTTTAATAATGAAAAGTTACATTTGGATCAGTAGTCTAAATACTACAAAGATGCCAATTCTCTGAAAATTTATCTGCAGATCCTACCAGAATTTTCTTTATAGGTATCAATAAGCTCATCATAAAATTCATACAGGAAGGCAAAGAAACTCAAAGGTCCAAAACAAACTTGAAAAGAATATTGAAGCAGGAAACGTCAAATAACTGATTTCAAGGCTTACTATAAAGTTACAGAAATTAAGCAGTATAGGATTGGCCAATTAATAAGTATGTATAGACCCACAGAACACAATAAGGATCTATAGAGATTGACATGCACAAATCTAGTCAGTTGAATTGTGACAATAATCACATGCATGTTTTTTAATATTAAGTTCTAGAACAAGCAAATTTAATCTGTGGGGAAAAAATCAAAATAATGGTTTCTTCTGTAGCCATGGGAGTGATGATTGACTTGGAAGGAACATGAGGAACACTCTTAGACAATGTTAAGATTCTATTTTTTGATAAGAGGTTGGGTTACACAGGTAGATGCATGTCAAAATTCAGTAAATGTGTAATAAGAACTGTAAATTTCATTGTGTTTAAATTTTACAACAAATAAAAATAACTGTAAACTCTTTAAAGAGCAATATATTTTACACAAATGTCAAAATTGTCTAAGATGAAAATTTGCAAGAACAAAGTATTGCTAAACACGGGCAAAATTCACAATGATTTCTTGAAATAGAGATCTCCTTGCTTAGGAGATGTTACTGATATCTCTAACAGATTTATTTTTTTCAGTTGGAAATTTCATATAGAGAATGGGATGTGGAGGAAATATTGAAGCAGGCCTCTAGAATATCAACAAAAAGATAAAAGGGATAGCAAATAGTCCTAGCAAAGAAAGATAAAAGGATCTTGGGTCATTTTGTGTAATTTTCAGAACAGAAGTTGAGAAATTGCTTAATGGCCATCTTCCCCATTTATAAAGGTAATGTATTGTGTTCATAGAGACCCATGGAACTACTTGGAATTTTGAGCTCATTTACGTAAGCCTCCTTTATTACAAGTGACCACACTGATTTCCAGGGAGCAGATGTGACTTGCTGAAAATCTTGCAGCTCATTAATGGTTGAGCTTGGTTATAGACTATAGCATGATTGAGATTCCAGGTATCAAGCTAAAAGTGGGTACCGTGCCTGCAAATGTGAGAACTCAGGGAGGAAGTCTTTTTATATATATATATTTATTCTCATACTTTAAGTTCTAGTGTACATGTGCACAACGTGTAGGTTTGTTACATATGTATACATGTGACATGTTGGTGTGCTGCACCCATTAACTCGTCATTTACATTAGGTATATCTTCTAATGCTATCCCTCCATTTTCCCCCCACCCCACGACAGAAAATGCTATTCTATTAATACAGACATATGCAGTCTACTGGAAGAACATTGTCCTCACAATGCTTCATTCATATATCTGTATTTCCAAAGTCCTTAATTGCTTCCTAACTGTCCTAAATAGATAATTCAAAGTTTCCATAAACCCACCTCCACTTCTAGAGGCAAGGGCTCTGACTGAAATAAGTGGGTTTGAGAGGTGACAATGTGCTAGCAGCCCTCGCTCTTGGCACCTCTTCGGCCTTGGCACCCACTCTGGTGGCACTTGAGGAGCCCTTCAGCCCGCTACTGCACTGTGAGAGCCCCTCTCTGGGCTGGCCAAGGCAAAAGCCGGCTCCCTCTGCTTGCTGGGAGGTGTGGAGGGAGAGGCGCAGGTGGGAAATGGGGCTGTAGGCAGCACTCACAGGCCAGCACGAGTTCTGGGTGGGTGAGGGCTCAGCCGCCCCACACTAGGAGCAGCTGGCTGGCGCCCCCAGCCCAGGGCAGTCAGGTGCTTAGCACCCCAGCCAGCAGTTGCAGAGGGTACGCCAGTTCCCCCAGCACTGCCAGCCCGCCTGTGCAGTGCTCAAATTCTTGCCGGGCCTCAGCCGTCTCTCCGTGGAGGCAGGGCTGGGGACCTGCAGCCCGCCATGCCCGAGCACTCCCCCCTTCCCCCCTCCCCCATGGGTTCCTGTGCAGCCGGAGCCTCCCTGACGGGCGCGGCCCCCTGCTCTGCCTTGCCTGGTCCCATGGACCACCCAAGGGCTGAGGAGTGTGGGCGTGTGGGACTGAGGGACAGCTCCGCCAGTGGCCCCAGCAAGGCATCCACTGCCTGAAGCCAGCTGGGCTCCCGAGTCAGGTGGGGACTTGGAGAACTTTTGTGTCTAGCTAAAGGATTGCAAATGCACCAATCAGCACTCTGTGTCTAGTGCAAGGTTTGTAAATACACCAATCGATGCTCTGTGTCTAGCTAATCTAGTGGGGACTTGGAGAACTTTTATGTCTAAAGGATTGTAAATGCACCAGTCAGCACCCTGTCAAAATGGACCAATCAGCTCTCTGTAAAATGGGCCAATCAAATCTCTGTAAAATGAACCAATCCACAGGATGTGGGCGGGGTCAAACAAGAATAAAAGCAGGCTGCCTGAGTCAGCAGCCAGCAGGGCAACCCTCTGGGGGCAGCTTCCAGCTTGTGGAAAGTTTGTTCCTTGTTTTTTTGCTCTTTGATGAATCTTGCTACTGCTCACTGTTTGGGTCCACGCCTCCTTTATGAGCTGTAACATTCACCGTGGAGGTCTGCAGCTTACTCCTGAAGCCAGGGAGACCACGAACCCACCAGAAGGAATAAACTCCAAACACGTCCGAACATCAGAAGGAACAAACTCGGGACACACCATCTTTAAGAACTGTAACACTCATCGCAAGGGTCCGCGGCTTCATTCTTGAAGTCAATGAGACCAAGACCCACCAATTTCAGACACAGGTTAATCATATCTTACTTGCCACGGTTTTTGGTTCAGTTCATCTAAGCCTAAGCCAATGGCTACCATGGCTTCCTCTTGATATTTTAGCTGATTTGAGTTGTAGTTCGATTACAAAGAAAGTCAACATTTTGCCTTAGAATCTTAAACATATTGATCTCATTTTGGACATCATGGGACACAAACAGGAAATACAGGATCTCTACAGCCACTTTTCTTGAAGTGAAGGTTATTTGAACGTTCTGTTGAAAAAACTGAAGTAAACTGAACCAAGAAAATGACAGTAAAAAAGTAAGTAAAGATAAATAAATCACAACCTCGACCAAATTATACCTAAATTCACTCTGGATATTTAAATTACATAATTCACTAAATTGTCTGTAATTTTTAATTGTCTTCCGCGGTTTTTTAATATTTAAAATCAAAGACATTCCGACTAATATCCTCCAGAAGAAATATTTCTTTTAAAGAACAGATTACTAAAGAGTTATTTATTTTTAACAACTTAGTTACTAAAGTAGATAAAGTAATATCTATTGTAAAATGCTAACCACTTTGCATACATTATTGTGTTTAATTCTGACAATAGCCTCTTGAAGTAAGCAATACTGTTTTCTTCATTTTACAAATAGGAGAAATGTGGCAGGTAAAAAAGAATGCTTCCTGTGGATTGTGTTTATGTTCACACAGCCAAAACGTGGCAGTGTTGGCATTTGGCCCAGATTAGTCTGATTCTAAGACCATGACTAAGCACCTTGGAGTAACACATGCATTGACTTGAGGTGTGTAGGATACAAAGCAGTTTTAATACTGGATTTTAATTTCCATCATTCTTCTTTAAATGTACTTCAATAAGGATCCCATTCCTTTATTTCATTTGTTTTCTTTTTCTTCTGGCTAGTCCTGAAAGTTTTTATTGACTCTCTACACTTATTTTGAGTACTTGTATACTGGACACTTTTATGAACTCACCTATTTAAGTAGACTTTCAGTTGATGCATTAAAGTTTGCCCATGCTATACATATATCTACTATCTGTAAGGAATAATGGTTTTGTCTTCTACTATCTGTAAGGAATAATGGTTTTGTCTCCTCTTTTTGAAATTTTGTTCTTTTTATTTTGGTTTGTTTTTGTTTCTGCTAAGTACATTGAATGCAACCTCCAGAACAATGTTTAATAATAGTAGCATTAAATTTTAGTCATGCTTCTGATTTTAATTAGACTACCTTTACTACTACACTATAAAGATAATATTGGTTGTTGTTTTGAAAGAGATTATTTCTTTTTTTAAACTGTATCCCTATGACTATTTTACTAGATCATTATTATTTTAATGAAGCTACAAGTTGATGTTTATACATGTTAGGTATATTTTTTTAAAAAGGTAGGAAGAGGATTGTCAAGTTATCAGTTTGGTACAGGCCCAAGACTTGAGTGAAGGGATGGAGAGTTGAGGTAGAAAGTACTCTGTCTTTCCACGTTTTAATATCTGAGCAGTCTTTGTTGCATAAATCATAATGCCCCTTCTCCGTATTCTATCAATTAGTGCCTTTTAAAAATTCATTCTGGAATATGGTTATATATTTGTCAATTTTCGTTTATTGTTGTGATGTGATTTTTATTATTTTTCCATGTCTCCATAGACATTTTTTAAGGGACGCTGTAAAAGGCTACATCAAAACCTGATGGAGACGTGAAATCTCAGGCCTCAAACCTGGTCATTTCTCAGCCCATCATCATTTTCACAATACTCAATTCCTTTTAGAGGAAAAGAATCTATATGGTTTTAGAGATTAGGTTTCTGGCCTGGAATGCCTGCTGGTTTCCTACTTACTATGCTAAATGTCCAAAATGCTTGTTCATTCATGCATTTAAGTGAAGAAACTGCTCAGTAGCTTTGGGGTGGTGTTCTCGTCTCTCTTGTTTTCTGAAAGACAAACAATAAGTTACAGAGCTATCTTATAAACCACCCTTTGCTTACTTTGAGGCATTTATTGAGTCAGTGAATGTTTTTCCATGCCATCTGAGCACAAGGCATTTTGCTGGGCACCAAGGATACAAGACTGAGTAAAGAGGACATAGCCTCTGCCCTAATACAGACTAAAGAGTAAACAACTCAGCTAGTAAATAAATGTTTCTCTGCTCTTGTCTGTACTAACCAACAAAGGTAAGTACTCTAAAAGGAAAGAACTGTGCTCAGAATTATAGAAAGACAAGGATATGTCTTGACTAATATCCATCAGTCAAGTTCTCATGGGAAGCAAATGGCACACTCAATTGGAATCAATAAAAGGGACTGTAAAAGGGAATGATAAGAAGACCATTTCTAAAGATGTGGGCAGGGTGGAGGAAACTACAGAGGTCCATGCAGAATCCTGAAATCAGAAACAACTGCAGGTTTGGAAGGATGAGGGAAGGAATGGTTTTCAAGACCCAGTGACAGAGAAACCCAGGTGAGAGGGCCACCTGAAAGAACACAGCTACCCTCCAGCACATGGGAAAACCTGGACAATAAAAGCCATGCCTTCTCTTGTGTCTTCCTCTCTGCTCTTCTTGTGGTGCTTATCATGGACTGGATTCATTAAGAAGCACAGGGCCAGAGTGTCTTTGCCTATCACACACTCTTGTCATCTCCCTTTGGAATGGAGCAGTATGTGAAAGGGTTGGGTGGGGGGGTGGATCTGGAAGAAGAATGGAAAGATCCAAAACATAAGCAAGTGACCTATTCTGAGGACTAAGAGAAGTTTGTAAAGTCAGAAAGTTCTTGATGAGAATGCAGAACTGACGGCGACACTGATACTCGGTGACAGCATTGCTTTGAGTAAGTCACTCATTCTTCCCCAAAGCCAATGCCATATCAGAAAATTAATAATAATAATATGTACTCTTTGGGATTACTATGAGGATGAAAAGAAAAAAATGATGTAAAGCCCTTTGAGTTGTACCTGGTCCACATAAAAAAACTACATGTTAAATGTTATCATGAATATTAGTTTATTTTCTGCTATAGTTGTTCATAGTAGTCGGAAATGTCCCTGCTTTTCCTGGACAGAAGAGTAGTAAGTCAAACTGGCACACTTGAAATTAATTGGATGAAAGAGGTGGATGCAGCTGCTAAAAGAGAAGTAAACCATATTGCATTTTTGTAAATTAGTGGTTCTGCCAATTCCTGGCCAGGAGAATTGTGAAGTTCTGAAGAGATAATTCAATTATTTAAAATAGGGCAAATATAGCTACAACCTAAAAGCAGTTGCAGGTTGACCTAGAAGGAAGGATTTCAGGAAGACAGCTGAAATATTTGGGGTTTTCACTATATCTGGACTCTTACGATGCATATTTTAATTCTCACACACCCAAGAATCGTGCAAGATGTATATTTATGTATGTATATGCATGTATATAAGCACAAAAACACACATAATATACACGGCACAATCAACTTTTGCTGCCGCTATCCTACCCCTTCAATCTTCCAGAGACTTAGGAAACCAAAAAGGGGAGGCGCTCTCTAGGCAGAAAAGAGTGTTAACACTTAGCTTCACATTTGGTATGACTTGATGCTTTTTAAACTCGAAACAGTAGATGATTGAAGTTTCCTCTAAAATCACTTTTGGCTTCAAAGATGATTACTTGTATAAATTATTTTTTAATGGAAGAGGGTGGGAAGAGTGGATGGGGATAACTAATGCAGGCTTCTTTTCATACCAATTTTCTATCTCAAAGTAAAATTTAATTTAAGTTCTTGAGGCCTTCAGTGTTAATGAGTATTTATTCCTCTTTTTCTTATAAAAAAAGATGAGCATTTTTAGCATGATTAAAGTTGATGACAATCTCATTTCCATAATTACAATGTATAGCTTTATAAAAATGTAACCAAAATAATGTTCTTTGTGAGTGTGGAGTGTGTACATTTTCTTTTTCAGGAGAAAAGTGGAGAAAAGAAATGGAGATTTGTTGGAAAGGGAGAGGTTTTCATTTCCCGATATTTTCCCATTGGAGATCAGGTGTCGGTAGATGGTTCACATGAGTGACATTCTGTCTTCTAACCCTCAGCATCCTCATCTCCTGTACAGAGATGATGATACCTAGGTGGCAAGGTTGTCATGAAGACCTGATAAAATAATGACAGGAAAGGGGAATTTTAACAAACACAGAATCAGAATATTTAGTATGATGTTTATAATTCTCAAAAAATGATGCAGTGGTTGAGTTCAGGCACTGAGACAGAATGGGCTTAGGTTTGAATCTGAACTGTAGCTCCATTAGCGCATTAGTTTGAGAGCAAGATGCATGACCTCTGTAACCATTTATTCCTTAATCTGTAGAATGGGGTAACAGTGGATCCTACCTCAGGATATTGCAGTGAGTTAACGTAGTAAAATGCATCAGTCACGATGCATATTTTAATTCTCACAACACCCAAGAATCGTGCAAGATGTATATTTATGTATGTATATGCCTGGCACATGTATGTAAGTGCCTGGCACATCATCAGGACCCAATAAATGTGTCTATTGTTAATGATAATATTGTTGTTGCTGTTATTATTGAATAAGGCAATTTAAGAGATAAATATTTGAATCTATGTTCTTTTTTTGTTGTTGTTCATTCAGTCTCAATTTTCTGGAACACTAAGTTTCCACTGAGGACAGCACCTAAGTGAAGTGAAAAACAGCAGCTAGGTTAGATCTTGCCATATTGTTCTTTCCAGTACCTTCAATGACTGGGTTTAAAACTGTGACGTAAATGTAACAAAAAAAGTTACTAAGCATGACATCCAATATAAAATGTAGCCCATTAGAATAGGCATATGGATAAAATATTTCCTGTGGGTAATCTGGTTTTACCTTCAGCTTTGCCAATGTGTGCCACATAGTTCCTCACTAAAATAAGTCTGAATGAAACCTTTGGATCTCTCTGGCAGAGTTGAAGCTTTTGTATCTTAAATATTAGATAATCAAATTCAAAATTATCTGTAGCATCCTATTTCAATTCTACAAACATGGTGAAAAATACAGTTTGGCATCAAGTGACACAGACCACATCTCAGCCACACCTCTCTGATTCAAATACCTTCACATTTTCACTTAAAAATTCAGGTCTCCTGACTTCCAAGCCTGCATAGAGTAATGGATATAAGCATGAGCTTTCCAGTCATGTAAATGTGGGCTTGAGTCTCTTCTTTCTCGTCTACTGGCTGTGTGACCTTGAGTTAGTTATTTAACCTGATTGTCTTCATCTGTAAGACGAAGATAATGGCTCCAATATCACAGGCTGTTGCAAGGATTAAATTCAATCATGAGTGTCAAGTCCTTTCCATATAATAAGTATCAATAAATGGTAGTTTTTATCTTTTCTAAGCCTTGGCTCTGCTAAGTTCAAATATGGTATGGTGGTGAGTGATTAAACTTCACTCAGAATCTTCCATCGCTGACATTCTAAAAGTCAATTTGTAAAAAGAAAAATATATATATGTGCTGAAAGCATGTTCTATGCCAGCTTTTTTATTATTATTTACCCATGTGTGAGTCAGCTTTTGAATGAAGTGGTTAATAATTTGAATGGAATTAGTGGAATCCTGATATTGATTACTCAATGTTACATTTTTATCATTTCTGACAAATGAGGATTTTTAAGATAACCTTGGTAATTTATCTTTAAAAATTTGACACACAGTCCCTTGAGACAAATTCATTCCATTTACACCAGCCTATTGGAAGAGCTAAGCATTTACTGTCATTTTTCTTAATGAAAAATCGAACTGCAACTCTTCAAAGTTACCAGGAAAACATGATTTTATAAGTGAAGGATTTTTAATTTCCTAATATCCTGAAAGCGATTTTGTAATAGCTGCATTGTTCTGGAAATCTCTGTTTTCTTGCATGTTGTATTTAATTTTTCCAATCAAAATTACCACCTCTGATCATATTGGTATGTATGAAGGGCCTATGGTTGTTGATATGACATAAAAGCTTTAGTTGATTTAGTTATAGAAAGTCATCATGTCATTAAACACGTATTTCACACATGGAAGTTATTCTGTTGCCACAACTCTCTAAGTTAAAATTATTATAGCATAAACTCGTGGAATGTTGTGTTTTCAAAGCGTATTATATAGCATCTTTAGTAACTTGCAAAGGTGTTTTTTCCCCCACATACATTCACTGCCTTAGTCTATTTGGGCTGCTATAATAAAATACCATAAATTGATTAGCTTATACATGACAGAGATTTATTTCTTATAGTTCTGGAGGTGAGAAAGTCCAAGATCAAGAAACTAGCAGATTCGGTATGTGGTGAGGGGTGTTTCCTGCCTCATAGATGGTGTCGTCTAGCTGTGTCCTCACGTGGTGCAAATTACAAGGCAATTTTCTAAGGCATCTTTTATAAGGACAGTAATGCCATTCATGATCCACCCTTATGATCAAATCATCTGCCGAAGGCTTCACCTTCTAAGGCCATTACACTGGGGATTAGGTTTTGAACATATAAATTTTGGGGAGACACAGCCATTCAGACCACAGCATTTACCCCAGTTTTTCTCCCAAAATTTCTACAGGAAAGATAAGGCAGTTATTCCCATTTAATCAGTGGGAAAAATTGTAATTGATGCAAATCCACGTGGTTAATAAAGAGTAGAGCACAGTCTATAGCCCAAGTTTTTTGGTGTATTTTGTTCAGTGTCATTTCTGCCTAAATTACAAATAACTCCTTCTGAGTTCATTTCTTTATCTTTGTATATTTGTTCAGATGTAACAGTGGATCCAATGCAAAATGAATTAACCATATAAGAAAAAATGCGATCATATCTTATAACAAGAAGTCCTAACATAAGTAAGCTAGTTAGAGGTTTGATAACCTAGTTAGAGGTTTGATCTTGACATGAAGGATCTGTCTCCATCTTCTGCCCTGCTGTGCTCTAGCAGCGAATATGTTCCTCAGGCTAGTCCCCCTAATGGTCAAAAGATGGCTAGCAGAGATGTAAGGAAAAACTTGTTTAATCCAAAGGAACGGCTGAATTTGAAAGCAAATTACACAGAGAGATTATTGTAAATAGCCATCAGTACAATCCAGTCAACACTGAAAGCTTAAATCCAGCCATTATTGGGATGATTTAATTAAGTAAAGTTCCTTGTGCAGGCAGATTTTAAAATGACATAACCTGATTTCTGAAACCAATAAAAATCTAAGAAGCCAAAGACAATTAATTTTTCATTTATTCACATCGTAAAAACAGATGCAATAAATGGTTGGGGCCATCTGAAGATATTTTACAAGCTGTTCCATCTGCTTGCTGGCATTCTACCCAAGCAGTGTGGGTGGTTCTGAGCTCTGAGTCATCTCTATCTAACAGTTGCATAACTTGGCATGAGATGGAACCATTTTCTTTCCTTCCTTTCTTTCCTTATTTTTTATGTCCTGGAGTGGATAGAAGCAGGTCATTTATTTTGTTTTGTTCCACTTCTAAGACAAGAGGGAAAAAAGTTCTTTTTTTATGTACTTGTTCAATGTTTCAGAGTGCCTTGGCTGGTAATTTCCTAGAAGGGTGGTTTTAGGTGTCCCCTGAGGGTAAGATAGAAGCTGTCATCTATTGCTTGCTTGCCAGCATAAATCTTTTCACTGGCTATGCCCAACTACTTATATACATCTTCCACTTGCTCTGCCCCTGGTGTATTAGAAGTAAAATATGTGCGAAATTCACCAACGTAAAAAAATACATAAGTTCTTATCAGATATTTACATTCTTCCTGTTCAAAAAAAATGCATACATCAAATTTCACCCAGATAGTGACTCGTGACACTATATAGTATGACGACATGAGAAACAGGCATGCATTCAGACTTAGGCAAAAGTAGGAGTGTATGTGAATCCTTTTCAGGTGGTCTTATACAATCATTTTTAATTGCTTCATTCCTTTCATTTTCCTCTCATCAACACGTGAAGGAGTACGTTAGGGAAGATTTTACTCTTTCTACATGGCATGTAGACATGCAGATGCCTAGAAGATTAAGTGATTTGTCCAAGATAATAAATATTTGAATTGCAAGTGGATTCTGATTTTCAACCTATCTGTAAAACACTCAGTATTGGTCAGAGAAAATATGAATGAAGAATCTCACCGGAGAGTCTAGTCTAGAATCTCATATTGTTGTGATGTATGTGCAGATCCTTTGTCTGGGCTGAAGCACACATTCTCCCAACTACCTGAAGTGTTGTCAGCTGATAGCTGAAATTTTCTCTGAGAATTTGTCCTCAGACAAAAAAGAAAAAAAAAGCTCCCTCTTCCATAGTCATGCCCTTTCCTTTGGGAAATTTCTCATCCACTGATTGTTCAATATGGGGGTAAAAATGCCTAGTTTCTTAACCTCAAGTCATGACAACTTTAATGAAAGTTTATCCCAACCCAAAGCTCCCCATGAAATCAGCTGATAGCTTTGTTGTCGATGCATTGAAATTAAATTGCTCCAGACCTCTGTCTGATCATACTTCCGTTGCTTTCTAATAATCTTTCTACATGCAAATCTTTTTAGAATTTGTCTCCTGGGGGATCTAGCCTAAGGCAGGTGGTGTCAAGAAGAATGAAGATCTGACAGAGGATTTTGGTGTTAGACTAAATGGAGTATGGATAGCCCTATTGGCATACTATGGTTGTGCAATTTTAAAATTTTTCAGTTGTGGTAAAATTAAGGTATTGGTGAAAGAAAATGTGCTGGCAAGGGTAACGTCTCTGGTATATGAGAAATTTTAGAGGCGGTAGTAAATTAAAGGACAATGGAATTAGATGAATAACGGCCCAGTGTAAAGTCAGCAGGCACTGTTAATGTCATATGGAGAAACTCTTAACTCATGCAATCAAAAAACAGAAAATAATTCAGGTCTGGCCTAGGACTTAATAAATGGCAGAAGAACGGGTTGAATTCTCCATCTTAGAAAATAGATTTTGCCAAAATCAGACCCTTTATTTGGAAAGAGTTGGGTCTTCTGAAAATATGAAATGGAAATATCTTGGTGGATGTATCCAAATGTCTTGAATCTCCAAATGCCTTACTATGCTCTGGGCTTACAGAAGTAGGCTACCCGTGACCTGTTAAGGAAAGTATGCCAGTCTTCCTTGACAAAAATATAGAGAACTATGTCTGCAGGACCATAAAAAGAATACATCTTGGAATGTACCTCCAATTCTGTTTTGACCACCAGACCAATGAGTCAGGTCAAGTCATAATACAGTTTGGAAAGGGGGCATGAAAGGAGAAAAAAGAACATACATACCCAAAGAGGGATGCAGGACCTAGCCAAAATGTACCCAAGGAAAACCAGATTTTGTATGGAAGTATCTTGAGGATGCTGCAATTGAGGGGGTCATAAAGTTGTGTAAGAGAAGGTTTAGTATCCCATGATACATACTTTGATATCCAGGCAAGGACTTTGAGGACCAGTGGTAGTATACCGTTAGTATGGTTCTTGGAAACTTGGATAAAGGACTGCCTCATGCTAAATGACATAAATATGCCAGGATTTCCATGCTAGACAATAGAAGAAGGGACCAAATGGCTCAGTGAGGTGAGCATGATAGAGTTGACATACTAGGTAAGCTAGTGGTGTCCATAAGAAGTCTGTGTGCCCTAGGAGCTTAGCAGTAATGTAATAGTGAGAGAGCACTGGCATTGTTGAGAAAGTCAAAGATGATTGTGTTTTATAGACCAAAACCAATGGTAGGAAATGTTTTTAGGGAACTGAGCTCATTGATAGCAATTCAGTGATACGATCTTAAAGTAACAGTGACAAGGTCATAGTGTTTAACTGTCAGATAAATGGCAAGGTCAAAGTGGCAGTCAGGAGGAGTTACTTGAGGAGATCAGTGGAGTTGGTTAATAGAAAATAATATTCTTAAGGGCAAGATAGATGGGCAGCTAACAAGGCTATACCTTGAACAATATAATGGAAAGAAATTATTAAAAAATGGTTGATTAAGAGGCAAAGTGCAACTACACAAATTAAAGAAGTGTTATCCCTTGACCAGTTTCTGATCCTGAGCCAGTGCTTAGGCCTAGAACCCATTTATCAAAAAAAGAGATTGAATGTACAGGACTATGGAAATTGTATTCAGTAATAATCTTTATCCTTCCACAACAAAACCTAAAGCCCTTTTCTAGAACTATTATAAATTTGGTAAAAGAAAAAGCCCAAACATTTCAAGAACTGATGGATACGGGGTCTAAAATGTTCTCTGTCATGACTACAGTGGAAGATGCATGATTCTGTACTTGTCAAAACCCATAGAATTATATCTCACAAAAAATGAATTTTACTGTATGCAAATAAAAACAAATCAACAAGGATATGGAGGGAAGGGTATTTTGATTGGATACTGTAAGGCTAAAGACAAACTGTACATAAACACTGCCCTGTAGTTAACAGTAAAGTTATTTCTCTCAAGAGTATGGGCTAGCAATTTTAACTACTTTATGTATATTTAAATGTTGAACAAATAATTAAATATATTATTTATAATGAGAACCAAGTTTCTCATGTTGATAAAGAAGTTACAAATAAAGAAAAAAAATGGCTGAAATAGAGTGTATTGGATTGAAATTGAAAGTAACAGTATGAACTGATGGTTTCAGAAATATATAGAGAATAGGAGGATGGTTACCAGAGTCTGGGAAGAGTAATGATTGGGGGAGTGCTGTGGGGGAAGGTAGAGGTGGTTAATCAGTGCAAATACAGTTAGAAAAAATAAGACCTAGTATTTTATAACACAACAGCGGGATTATATTCAACAATAATTTAATTGTACATTTAAAAATAACTAAAAGAGTATAATCAGCTTGTTTGTAACACAAAGAATAAATGCTTGAGGGGATGGATACCTAATTTTCCATAATATGATTATTACACATTGTATACCTGTACCGAAATATTTCATGTACGCCACAAATATACTACAATATACCCACAAAAATAAAAAATAAAAAATTAAAGAAATACGTATAGATAAAAATGTTGACTGTTGCATTTGCTGTGCAGAAACTATTTAATTTGATGTAGTCCTTCTTGTTTATTTTTGCTTTTATTGTCGTTGCTTTTGGTATCATATCCAAAAAATTATTGCAAAGACCAATGTTAAGGAACAAAAGCTCCCTATGTTTTCTTCTATGAGTTTTAAAGTTCCAAGTCTTACATTTAAATCTTTAGTTTTCATTTCTGGTTAATATTTGTCCATAGGTATAAGGTAGATTTCAATTTCATTCATTTGCATATATATATCCACTTTGCCAACACCATTTATTGAAGAGACCTTTCTTTACCCATTGTTTATTATTTGTGCACTTATCAAAAATTAGTTGACTGTATAGGCATGGATTTATTTCTGGGCTCTCCATTCTGCTTCATTCATCTATGTGTCTAATTTTATGCCAATACCATACTGTTTAGATTACCATAGATTTGAAATATATTTGAAATCAGGAAGCGGGATGCCCCCAACTTTGTCCTTCTTTCTTAAGATTACTTTGATTATTTGGGGTTATTTCTCGTTCAATATGAATTTTAGTACTTTTTTTTAATTTCTGTAAAAAATGCCAAAAAATGCCATTGGACTACTTATAAGGATTATGTTGAATCTTTAGATCACTTTGGATAGTGTGATGGTTAATACTGAGTGTCAACTTGATTGGATTGAAGGATGCAAAGTATTGTTCCTGAGTGTGTCTGTGAGGGTGTTGCCAAAGGAAATTAACATTTGAATCAGCAGACTGGGAGGGGCAGACGCACCCTCAGTCTGGGTGGGCACCATCTAATCAGTTGCCAGTGCAGCTAGAATAAAGCAGGTAGAAGAAGGTGGAAAAGAGCAGACTTGCTGGGTCTTCTGGACTTCATCTTTCTCCTGTGCTGGATGCTTCTGGCCTTCAAACATCTTCAGCTCTTGGACTCTTGAACTTACCCCAGTGGTTTGGCAGGGGCTCTCAGGCCTTTGGCCACAGACTGATGCTGTTCTGTTGACTTCTCTATTTTTGAAGTTTTGGGACTCAGACTGGCTTCCTTGCTTCTCAGCTTAGATGACCTGTTCTGGGACTTCACCTTGTGATCATGTGAGTCCATACTCCTTAATAAAATCCACTTCATATATACATCTGTCTTATTAGTTCTATCCCTCTAGAGAACCCCAACTAATACAGATAGTTTGGACATTTAAAACATTATTTTTTTCAATCCATGACACAGGATATTTTTCCATTTATTTGTGTCTTCTTCCATTTCTTTATAATTTTGCTTTATAGTTTAGGTGTACAGATGTTTTACCTCCCTTGTTAAATTTCTAATTATTTTATTCTTTTTGATGATTTTTAAATGGAATTGACTTTTTATTTCTTTTTCAAGTATTTCATTGCTGATATGAAGAGACATTACTGATATTTGTGTATTGGTTTTGTACTCTGGAACTGTGCTGAATTTATTTTTTAATTTGAATCAATTTTTATGAAGTCTTAGTGGTTTCTACATATAGAAATATGTAATCTGCAACTGTAGGTAATTTTAATTCTTTCCTTCTGGTTTATATATCTTTTATTTTTCTTTCTTGTCTAATTGCTCTGGCTAGGATGAGTACACTGTTTAATAAAAGTGGTAAGAATGGGCTTTCTAGTACTGTACTGCAGCATATAAGACAAACTTTCCGTTTTAGTCATTGATTATGATATGATGGCCTTCAGTGTGTTGAGATAAGTTTCTTCTATACCTATTTTGTTGGAAGTTTTTATTATGAATAGATGTTGAATTTTATCAAATACTGTTTCTGCAACTATTGAAATGGTCATGTAATTTATATCTTTCATTCTGTTAATATGATGTATTACACTGATTAATTTGAATATGTTGAAACAATCTTGCATCCCAGTGATAAATATTACTTGGTCATGGTGCATAATCTTCTGTTCTGTTGTTGAATTCAGTTTCCTCATATTTTATTGTGAATATCTGTATCTACGTTTTTTATGGTGTCTTTGTTCAGCATTGTTGTTAGGGTGATGTTAGCTTCAAAAAATGGCTTTGAAAATGTTCTTTTTTTTACAATTTTTTGAAAGAGTTTAACGTGAATTGCTGTTCATTCTTTGAGTATTTAGTAGAATTCACCTATGAAAGTATCTGGCCTCGGGCTTCTCTTTGCTGGAAAGGTTCTGATTACTGTTTCCTTATTGGTTTTGGTTTGCTCAGGCTTTCTGTTTCTTCTTGATTCACTCTTGGTAGGTTGCATATTTCTAAGAATTTATTCATTTTTCAAAGGTTATCCAATTTGTTGGCATATAATTTTTTGTAACAATCTCATGATCCTTTCCATTTCTGAGGCATCTATTGTATTGCATCTTCTTTCATTTCTGATTCTATTTGAGTCTTTTCTCTCTTTTTTTTAGTCAAGCTAAACAGGTTGCTCAATTTTAGAGATAGAGTCTTGCTGTATTGCCCAGGCTGGTGTTCAGTGGCATGATCATAGAACATAGTTCACTGTAACTTTGAACTGCTGGGCTCAAACAATTCTCCTGTCAGTCTCCCAAAGCATCGTGACTATATTTACTTTTTCTTTGGACTAACTTTAGCCTTAATCTGTTCCTCTTTCTCTTTTACTTTTGTTTTGTTTGTTTGTTTGACAGAGTCTTGCTCTGTTACCCAGGCTGGAGTGCAGTGGCAGATCTGGGCTCACTGCAACCTCTGCCTCCAGGGTTCAAGCGATTCTCCTGCCTCAGCCTCCCCAGTGACTGGGACTACAGGTGTGCACCACCACGCCCGGCTAACTTTTTCGTATTTTTAGTAGAGATGGGGTTTCACCGTGTTAGCCAGGTTGGTCTCAATCTCCTGACCTCATGATCCACCCACCTCGGCCTCCCAAAGTGCTGGGATAATAGGCGTGAGCCACCATGCCTGGCCCTGTTCCTCTTTTTCTAGTTCCTGTAAGTATAAAGTTGAATTGCTCATTTGAGATTCTCTTTCTTTCTTTTCTTCCTTCCTAACTTCCTTCCTTCCTTCCTTCCTTCCTTCCTTCCTTCCTTCCTTCCTTCTTTCAGACGGAATTTCACTCTTGTTGCCCAGATTGGAGTGCCATGGCACAATCTTGGCTCACTGCAACCTCCACCTCCCAGGTTCAAGCGATTCTCCTGCCTCAGCTTCCCGAGTAGCTGGCATTACAGACATGTGCCACCATGCCCAGCTAATTTTGTCTTTTTAGTACAGACAGGGTTTCTCCATGTTGGTGAGGCTTGAACTCCCAACCTCAGGTGATCTGCCCTCCTTGGTCTCCCAAAGTGTTGGGATTACAGGCGTGAACCACTGCGCCCAGCCGATTTCTTCTTTTTTAATGTCAGTGTTCATCATTGTAAACCTTCCTCTTAATACTGGTTTTGCAGAATCTAGTAAGTTTTTATTGTTGTGTTTTCATTTTAATTTGTCTTAAGATATTTTTAAAATATCCTTTTGATTTATTCTTTGATCCAGTGACTATTCAAGGGTGTGTTGTTTAGTTTCCACGAATTTGTAAATTTGATTTTCTTGCTGTTATTGATTACTAATTTCATTCCATCATGGTCAGAAAAGATACTTGGCGTATTTTGACCTTCTTATATATAAGAATGTATAAAGTGAACATGGGGCATTCTCAGAATATATCACATTAGGTCTCTTGGGTGGAAATTTCCATATATGTCTACTAGTTCCATTTGGTCTAATATGTAGTTCCCAACCAATGTTTTCTTATTAGTTTTCCTACTATTATTATTTGAACATATTGTTATCTTTTAAATCTATGAAGAATAATGGATATAAAAGATTTTGTTTTGATTTAATTTATTCCTTTTCTAACGTTCTTTTTTTGTTTGTTTATATAGATCTGAGTTTCTGACCTATATTATTTTTCTTCTTTCTGAAGAATTTCTTATAACATTTTTTGCAAGGTAGGTCTACTGGTGACAAATTCTGTCAGTGTTTGTTTGTGTGAGAAAGTCTTTATTGCTCCTTCACTTTTGAAGAATGACTTCTCTTGATAAAGAATTAGAAATTTGTAGCGGGGAGGGAGGGGCATGTATCAACATTTCACTTCAGTCTTCTCTTGCTTCCATAGTTTCTGAGAAGAAGTCTCATAGAATTCTTATCTTTGTTCCTCTATAGGTAAGGTTTGCTTTTCTTCTGGCTTTTTAATGATTTGCTCTTGGTCTTTGATTTTCTGAAGTTTGCGTATATGTCTAGGTTTAGTTTTTGGGGATTTTGCTTTCTCTCTCTCACTATCTTTTTTATTATTATTATTTATTCTTCCTGGTGTCCTCTAAACTTCTTAAATCTGTGGTTTTGTGTCTAATTGTAATGTGATTTTTCTACATTTCCATTTCTTGATCATTTGTTTCTATCTTTTACATTCTTTTTTTCTCTTTGCATTATTGTTTAAGAAATTTTTCTTGCTATTCCTTCAAGCTCCCTGATTTTTTCCTACCCTGTGTCCAGTCTATTTATCTCAGCAAAGGTATTCTTTCTTTCTGTTACAATGATTTTGATTTCTAGTATTTCATTCTTTTGTAGAGTTTCCATCTTTCTGTTTACATCACCCATCTTTTTTTGCAAACCATACTCATTTTTTATTGGAACACTTATCCTGTTAGTCATAGTTATTTATATTGATGCATACATTTGTACAAGCTGCCTCAATTTCAAAAATTAAAACTGTAGGTTTATACATTAAATAGTCAACAGAAAGGGCTGAATTCTATGCAAGGAGAAAAAGGGAGGGAAAACAGTGTATTTTTCCCTTGAGGGTCTCTAGGTTTGTTCTAGGTTTGTTCATCTAACCGACATCACCCAGTTCAAATCACTTCTCCACAACTCCGTTTCTTCACCTACAAAATGAGTAGTTAAAGTTGGAAAGGACCTTATAAATCTTTTCTGGAATTCTCTCACTTTCATTTAAATGGATGTTTCACAAAAGACAAAGAAACGAGGAAAAATCACCAAACTTCCACTACATATGTGATTTCTACCACACTACAACATTGCTTATTGAAAAAAATGTGACTGTTAACTCTTAATTCAAGCCTATACTCAAGGAATGTAACTTTCATTACAGAAACTCAGATGATACATTCTACCTTTTTTAAAAAAAATGAGATAACATGTACAACAGATCTTTCATGTTCTTTTATCACCTAAGATTTTCTCTGCAGTTCTAAATAGAAAATTCAATTATATACCTTAAATTGTTGGGAATGAATGAATACAATCATTAAACTAGGATTACTAAGGGTTGAACATGAGGTATGTGTGTGGAGGAAGTTGTGGAGGCAGGAAAAAATATATTTCACCCAATTAGTACCTTAAACTTTGTAAATATTAGTGCATTTGATTAATACAAGTAATGTATGGAATAGCCATTCTGGGTTGTATTCAGTATGGAAATATTTGAAAGCAGCCTCTGTTTTTGATTTTCCACGTTGTTCCTTTTCTCACTTGAGAAATTTCTGGGTCACTAAGGAAAAAGCACTTGAGTCTAATTCAATTTCTAGATAGTTAAACAATATCAGAAATGCCAAACTGTTGAACCTCAACTCAACATAAAAACCGTGCCGTGCACACTCAGTAAGCTAATGGTCTGCTTCACTGTTCTCTCTACCAGATTGCCCCTTTGCCTTTTCATTTCTTTATAAAGCAACATTTCTTCCAGGCGAACACCCCTGCAAGGGCAAGCATGGAAAGTGGCCTCATCTATTAAGGTGACACAGTTAATCACCTTTGACAATATTCATTTGTGGCTGAAGTGAAGCATTTCCAGATCAGAAATGACACTTTGATATTATAGTGCTATTAACACTTACATCCACAAATGCAGAGATTTTGCCCAAGAATGCTAAAATTCACTTCAAAATAAATTATTTGACACCTAGATTGGTTAACACGTGGTCAAATATTAACACAGACTTTTCAGGACACATATAAATATGAACAATGTTCTACAAAGCTTTCTTAAAGTAGTAGGAAGAAAAGAAGGTAGGAACAAAGAAGTAGTAAAAAGCTTGGGAGTATTTGCTTCATTGTTCGTACTGAATGATACAGGTACATATATTAATGTTCTTGCTGCTTCCTTCATGTTCATGAGGAGGACATAAAAATAGATAACTCCAGCCTACCCACAAACAGATGCTTAGTGCTAGAAGAATACTGCAAAGTATTGTGATGGAGGATGAAACAAGGACACAGCCTGCTGAAGAGTTCATGTAATGCTTCTTAGAGGAGATGGACTCTGGGCTGGATGATGAAGAACAAGTACTAGTCATTCAAGTGAAGAAGTGAGGGTGGTGCATTTTAATTGGGGATATGCACAGAGACCAATAGAAATAGAATCAGTAGAGTAGCTGAAGTAGTCCAAGAAGTAAAAAAGAGTGAGATATGCAGCTGAAATAAAAAGTAAGAACAGAGTCTTAGAAAGCTTGGTATATTGGCTGGGCGCAATGGCTCACACCTGTAATCCCAGCACTTTGGGAGGCCAAGGCAGGCGGATCATGAGGTCAGGAGTTTGAGAATAGCCTGGCCAACATGGTGAAACCCCGTCTCTACTAAAAATACAAAAATCAGCCGGGTGTGGTGGCAGACACCTGTAATCCCAGCTACTGGGGAGACTGAGGCAGGAGAATCGCTTAAACCTGGCAGGTGGAGGTTACAGTGAGCCGAGATCACGTCATTGCATGACAGCTTGGTGACACAGCTAGACTCCATCTCAAAAAAAAAAAAAGCTTGGTATATCACATTCAGATGCTCAGAATTTATCCTGTAAAGCATGAGGTTTATGCAGTTTGAAGGAGAAGAATGATTACCAGTGAAATTCTGTATGTCCCAAGGGAGACTGCCAAACTCTGATCACTGATCTTACCTCCAAAATAATAGGATTACAAGAAAGCTTGCAGATAACTTTTGTTTTAATTCCTCCTTGCTTTTAACAGATGAAGAAACTGACACTTAGAGAAAGGTGAAAGTGATTTGTTTTAGGTCACATGGCAGAACTATGGAAAATGTACGGTTGAAATTAAAACATCAAAACTCTCAGCATAGGATTATTCTCATGCAAATTAGATTGTTCTCCCGATCTAGTCAAATCTAATGTAGTGCTACAGTACCTTCCAACTCAATGTAAGGTTATCATTTTCTAATTTAAAATAAGACAAAACTTAGGAAGTTAACCAAACAGTTTGGAAGTTATTATTTGGAAGAATCAAGGAGCATTCATGTCATAATTCACCACTTCAGGATGTTAAATATCCAGCAAGAAGCCAAATTGGACATCAGAAGAGTTCTGTTATGTCTGCTAACTAAATAGGTTATTATAGGTAATAACTTTTTGCCTCGGTTTTTTAATCTGTAAAATGGAATTAAGTCTAGAGTATCAACACTATTCACCTGCATAGAGAATGTAAGAATAACATGTGATAATAGATGTGGAACTGTATATTTAAAATGGAGTTTTGCATGTCAGTGTTTCCCATATGGTGCATAACCCACTAGGACAACACAAGATGATTTTACACAAGAGGAAAAATAAGCAAGTGATTACATTGCCTCTCAGCTCCAAATCCACTCTTCTTTGCCTTGATGTAGTTTCTCAGCTTGACCAAGTAAATACTTCTCCCTTGACAGGTGGTGCAATATTGGGCTTTGTCAATAGAGGATGCAAGAGAAATGTGGGAAGGTGCAGAAAGAGCAAAGAGCTTGTTCTCTTGGTTCCTGTGTTTTCCTTCCCCTTGTGGCTCTCAGTGGTGTGCAGGACATTCAGTGGCATTCGATGTTTAATCAGTTTCTTAGGCCACTTCTTTTGGGCTAGCTCCAGTTCACTGACATCTTAGTTGGTGGCTTCCTGTGCATAAGCTCTTCCCCAAGTCATGTCAAAAAACTTTCCCCCCTTCCAGAGAGCTGCATTCAAGGACAGAATCTCAGCATTGGGAGCCAGGGCTCTTCATGTTTCATTCACTTCTTGAGTGCTTTCCCTCAGCCTTGGAGGTAGCAGCTTTTCCCTATAGCTGCTATGTCCCTATTTCTTAGAAGGCTTTTTTTTTTTAATCTCGTTTAGTAGTGAACCACTTTTACTAGTTAATACCTTTTTATATTAATTTTTCTCCTGCTGAAATTACTTGTGTGATTTCTGTCTTCTGGCTGATCTTTGAATAACACAGACTATATATTATTTAATATTTAAAATTATTTAATATTTTGATTATAATTTATGATTACTATGAAATTATAATTAGACTCAAGTTTATTATTTTGTGGTAGAAATTTAAAGTTTTCACCTCACAGCAACTTTTTAAATGTAAACAAATGACTTACGTATAATATTATCTAAATAAGAGTAAAGGTAGCTCAAAAATATGGCAAATTCATAGCTGTTCTATAAATGACTGGAGTTGAGGAAAGTCTAAACTGTTTAATAAGCAAAATACCTAAGATATTTAACAATAGATTTAGATTTCTAAATTATGTCCCTTATTAAACGGTTACATAGAATGTACTGTCAATTTATGTGCATAATCTTATTTTGGTCTTACAACAACACTGAAAAGTTATTTTATTCCCCATTGTATGTATAAAATGAAAATTAGATTTAGATAAATTAAGTAAATTGCCTAGATGAGGTACCTAGTAAGTGATAGATATGCAACTCAAACCCTAATCTGATGTCAATGTCTGTGCTTACTGTTTGTAATGGCAAAATACCGAAAATAAGCTGCAGGTCCCAATGCACTAGGGGTTGGTTAAATTGTTCACCAAAAACAATAGAATAATAATTAACAAAAATAAATGATGAGTTATTAACTGTGTGTTGACCTTAAAATATATGATATATTGTGTGAGCTGGAAATATAAAAACAGAATAAGTTACAGAGTTGTGTGTATTGAATGATCCTAATTTTGTAAACCAAAATGATGCATATGCATGTACATGTGTACGTATAATTATGTTTATGAACGTCTGGGAAAAACAAAGAAGGCTGTGCATCCAATTCTTAGAGCTGGGATTTTTGAAGTGAAAGGATGGAATTTCTTTTTTATTGAAATATATGTAAGACTGTGAGTGACTTTTACTTTAGTTTTGTTCAGTAATTTTTGAATGAATTTTGAAGTACAGTGTGTTCTTACAACTATGCTGATTGTCTATTTTGCATAATTCTCCAGTAAAAAGAAACTTAGCAGATGCTCTCACTGAAGGCAGCAGTCATAGAGGAAGATCTGAAGAAATAATTCCTTGAGTGCAGTATTATCAAAATGCCCAGAACTCTGATGAGTGTTTCCTCTCTCAATTTCCCATGCCAAGCATATTCTAGTCTCTAAAGCTGGTTAACCTGGATGAGTGGATTTCTCACCATATAGATATTGGCTAAGCAAGTTTGACTTATGGAGTCTGTTCTCAAAATATAGATATTCCCTGTTAACTTATTCTACCATGAAGAGCTCAGCTAGATTCATAGAAGTTACAGATTCTAGGCTGGTAGCCGTGACTCACGCCTGTAATCCAACCCTTTGGGAGGCCAAGGCAGGCAGGTCACGATGTCGAGAGATCGAGACCATCCTGGCCAACATGGTGAAACCCCATCTCTACTAAAAATGCAAAAATTAGCTAGGCGTGGTGGCGCACACCTGTAGTCCCAGCTACTTGGGAGGCTGAGGCAGGAGAATTGCTTGAACCTGGGAGGCAGAGGTTATAGTGAGCCGAGATTGTACCACTGCACTCCAGCCTGGAGACAGAGTAAGACTTCATCTGAAAAGGAAAGGAAAGGAGAGGAGAGGGTAAGGGAGGGGAGGGGAGGGGAGGGGAGGGAAAAGAATGGAAAGGAAAGGAAAGGACTTATAGATTCTGAACATGAAGAGTGAAAAGAATGGCATGGTGTTTTAATCACCTTCCAACTACTCCATTGTTGAGGGGAGGATTCCCTCCCTAGGGTTATAGAGATGATTAAACATAAGATACCCCATACTGGACAGATGAAATTATTAGTGTATTGGTTACATGTACTCACAGTCCGCAAGAGAAGGAGGCTGCATGCCCTGTGGGGCTACATGGATTGCACAGGAGAACAGAGTGCACAACCAGAGGATATGGGAGGCAGGCTTTGTAATACCAAAAGGACGAGGTGCCCTCTAGTTCCTGTAGGGAAGATGTGATTGACTTATTTCAATAGCTCCATAAGCCAACAAAAAAACTTAAAACTTACTACTCCAAGACTGCACTTGATCTTTGACAATAGGATTGTTTGGCTAAGGGACCTTATTCCCAGGAGCAAAGTGGAGAAGTGAACCTGTGGTTAGGCCATTTGAGGCCCTTTTGAGTTCACCAGCTGTCAAAGCAGTACATAATATTGTACCTTAACGTCACATGTAGACAATGGTTAAACTACAGTTTAACTGTAAAGGAGCTGGATTCAAACAGGTCATACTTAGAATGTGTGACTGAACTAAAATTCCAGTGCAATATCACCGTTTTATCCATGGTTTCTCTTTTTATGATTTCAGTTACCAGTGATCAACCGAAGGTCCAAATATATTAAATGAAAATTCTGGAAATATTTAATTCATTCATAAGTTTTAAATTGTGGGCCAGGCATGGTGGCTCACACCTGTAATCCCAGCACTTTGGGAGGCTGAGGCGGGTGGATCACCTGAGGCAGGAGTTTGAGACCAGCCTGTTCAACATGGAGAAACCCTGTCTCTACTAACAATACAAAATTAGCCAGGCATGGTGGCCCATGCCTGTAATCCCAGCTACTTGGGAGGCTGAGGCAGGAGAATCACTTGAACCTCAGAGGTGGAGGTTGCGTTGAGCTGAGATCATGCCATTGCACTCCAGCCTGGGCAACAAGAGCAAAACTCTGTCTCAAAAAAAACCAAAAAAAAATTGTATACCATTCTGAGTAACATGATGAAATCTTGCATAGTACTGTCCAATCCTGCCCAAGACTTAAGTCATTTCCTTGTCCAGTGTATCTACATTGTACATGCTACCAACCTGTTAGTCACTTAGGAACTATCTCCATACTTCAGTGCTTATGCTGAAGTAACCCTTATTTTTACCTAACAATGACTGCAAGGTGCAAGAGTAGTAACACGGCATATTGTTATAGTTTTTCTATTTTACAATATTAGTTATTGTTATGTCTTACTGTACCTAATTTATAAATTAAACTTTATCATAGGTGTCTATATGGAAAAAATCATATATATAGGGTTCAGTATTCTCTGTAGTTTCAGTGATCCACGGGGGTTTGGAACTTATCTCCCGAGCATAAAGGGACTATCATACTTTTCTAAATCCAGCAGGTTATTTATTCTAGGAGTTGTGTGACAGTGTTTGCTTTCTGTCTTAAAATGTATTTGTTGACTTTGCAGAATAATATTACATGTATTATAGAAGAAAAGCACTTGATTTATTTCCATCAGCTTCCATAAATTGCTCTCAACTTCACACCAAAAAATTAATTTCTGTCCTTGGATTAGGACAGAACTTAGGCAGTTTAAACTAGGAGATCTTTTATAAGAATAAAAATAACAATGGCTTTTACATCATCTAGCATTTTTGATAACAAACTTAAAAATTATTTTATTACAGCACCCATAAAAACATGAGCATGGGCATTATAATTAATCTACAGCTGGGCCAAGAAACAAACATCTGCACAGGGAACGGATTGTGCAAACAAGTACATTCTATTAAAAAGCCAGACAGATAGTAACACGTGGATTTAACTACCAAGTCACTGTAGGAAAAGCATATTGTCAGTAATAACCAGAAACACAAGCCATAAAAGTTTGTAACTAATGAAACCAACTCAGTTTGATAAACGTGAATTAGATAAATAACCCAGGAAGTACTTTTTTTTTTTTTTTTTGGAGATGGAGTTTCACTCTGGTTATCCAGAGTGAATGGCGTGATCTTGGCTCACTGCAACCTCCGCCTCCTGGGTTCAAGCCATTCTCCTGCCTCAGCCTCCTGAGTAGCTGGGATTACAGGCACCCGCCACCATGCCTGGCTATTTTTTTTTTTTTCATTTTTAGTAGAGATGGGGTTTCACCATGTTGGTCAGGCTGGTCTCAGACTCCTGACCTCAGATGATCCACCTGCCTTGGCCTCCCAGAAAGTACTTTTAAAGGACACTATGTAAGAATTTGTTAAGAAAAATGAGATGTCATTCAGGGGCCATAGGATAGGCTTTCAGGTGGACAGGTTGCTTTCTACCATCTCTGGCTATGTGACTCTCCTCTTACAGGCTTAATCTGTCTGAGACTCTATTGACTCATCAGGAAAATGGGAATAATCAAACTTTTTCATAGCTTTGCTGGAAACAGTAAATGAGATTCTGCCTAGCAAGGGCCTGGCAGAACCCTGGGTATACGATGAATTCTCAGTGAACATCAGCATCATTGTTCATGTGCACTAGCAATGGTTTGACCCTTAGGTCAGATCACACAGGCAAATTATGTGTGATCCAAATGGTTCCTGAGTTATTCAGAATGATTACCTACAAGTTGAACGCTTCCTAAACCCTACATAGGAATCACCTGGAAAGTCTATTAAAATGCAGTGCTCTTGATCCACAATTCTTGGATTCTGAATCAGCGTGTGAGTAATGGAGCCCGTGAATCTACCCTTTAAAAAACAACTACTTTAAGTAATTCCTAGGTACACCTTAAGACACATTTGTGTTTTCATCCCAAATAAGCAAATGTTTCCCAGTTGCCTCCTTCACATTACTGGGATACTTAAACATAAGCACTAGTTACACTAGCTATGTTTTAATGAGCAAGAAGCAGAAAAGAAAAAGGCACAGAAATAATATTTGTATTACAGATAAATTCAGTAAAGTATGCTGTCCGGAAGGAAAAGTTGCTGAAAGGTTTCTGTAGGGACACAACAGGACTCGTATAAAATGTGTCCATAGTCCTTTTGGGGGATGTCACAATATTATTTTCTAGTTGCTGCCAGGATCCTGCTTCAGAGCAATCATCCCTCCCTAACAGCCTCCAGAAGTGGACTGGCCTGATTTATTAAGGAATGGACGTCTGTTCAGATTGCAATACCCCTGGGGAATATAAGAAAAAAAGTTACTGAGTTTATTTTGATTGTGTAACTCCAGTGGATATAGAAACCCTACTAAATTCAGAGATCAGTGCCTTGTAAACATTGAGTCACAACTGGAATTCTGAAGAATGAATAGGGAAAAAAAAGCTTGAGAGCAATGCACCCCACTATAAACTACTTGTGAGTGATGCAGGAGGCTTGGAGCATCTGAGGAAGAAACGAGAAGCTGTTCAAAGGTAATCCCAGTAGAATGTATGTGTGTGCACGTATGTGTGTGCACGTGTGTGTGCGTGCACGTATGCTAGAGAACTGCTCCATATCACCTTGTGTCTGCCTCCTTTAAGGATGCAGCTATTACTACTACCCTAGGTGCTCATCTAATTCCCATGATGATTCTAAGGTGCAGGCATTACTGTCCCAACTCTAGAAAAGGAAACGGAGATTCAGAAAGTAACCCGCCTAAAGTCACCTAACTAGAAAGTGTCAGAAATGGACCTGGGACTCTTGTCTGTGTTAGGACACGGCTGTATTTTTTCAAACATGCCACATTATCTTAGAAGCAAAACAAGCAAGGAAATTTAAAAAAAACCCAAGCCCTTCCTTTCCTCATGCCCACTGAAATAAAAGCGTGGACAGTGGATAAAACAAAATGGCACATGCCGGGGAAGTAAGATTTGCCAGCTACATGATTTAAAACCATGGCAATAATAATCTTCCTCCCTTGGTTTTTCTTTCATTCCTTCCACAAGGTATTCAACCAGTAGTCACCATACATCAGTCACTCTGCTACAAACTGTAGAGAATTGTGTTTCTCTGAATTCTTGTTTCATGCTCTCCTGGACTCACTGTACTCCAGATATGTAACTTTACTTACTTTCCCTCAAATACATCATCAGCTTTTGACCACTTTCCCATGTGCTAAGGCCCTTTTGTTTTACAATTTTGTGTTTTTAGAGATGGGGTCTCAGTCTGTTGTCCAGGCTGGAGTGCACACAGCTCATTGCAGGCATGAACTCCTGGGCTCCAGTGATCCTCCTTCCTCGACCTCCCAAAAGATGGGATTATAGATATGAACCATTGTGCCTGGCCAACACCCTTTTATATTTAGTCTTATTTTATTCTCAGACTTTTCCTATGATCCTCTAATTTCTCTTAATATCACAGGGAAAGTATTTGGTACATCAAAGATTCTTGACTTTTCTGGGAACAATCCAAGCAAATAAGGTGGAGGCAAAGGAGGGAAGCTATGCTTTCAGACTTTGTAAAACAAAATTGGGGGTAGCAATGATTATTTGAAATCCTGCAACTCTTAAGCAATGATGCCTAAGGCCCCTTTAGCCTTCAGCACAAATAAGCTTTGACTCCTCCAGCACGTGTTAAATTTATAATCATGGTTTATAAATATCTTCAGCCTGTAGCAAATTGCTGCCACTATTTTCTGTTTCTATCCCAAAGCATTATGTGATGAGTACTTAAACACATACACAGACATACCTATATATTATTTGTGAAATAATGTATATCCCGTTTATCCCCAAAGCAATCTGCAGTTAGTAGTGGCATGTTGTGCTTTACTCTAGAGGACTAAAATTATACCATACTAAACCCTCCATATGATTTGATAAATCTGGCAGAGGCAGCCCAAACGAATGGGTATTATTGTGTCGTAAATGGCCCATTAGATTGATTCCGGTAAGCAGAGAGCTTTAAAAGGCATAAATTAGGGGAATGAATTGGACTTCCCTTATGGAGTAACTCAGTGGCATTGCCAATTCAGCAAGAAGCAGCCCAAACACTGCTATGCTTAGGGATGATGGCCCCAATGACAAATAAAGTGCACATCAGGGAAGAGATGTGGCACTCCCCACTTAATGGTTTCATTTCTCTGAAGTTGCTGGAGGTGGCCGGTGAAGGACAGGCAGGGCAACCTCCCAAATATCAAGTCTCACATTGCTTTGTTGTTTAATTACGTATGCTTAAATGCCAAGTGGTCTATAGAACACAAGCCTCTGACTTTTAATTGGGTGTTTTCCTGTTTCACTATCCCCTGCTGTTCCCTCTCATGTCTCTAAGCTGCTCTTTTACTCCTCTATTTATAGGAGAGACATTCCCAGGCCTCGCTGGTCTCTGCTCCCCTTCCTGCAGCTAGTTGCAATTATGTGAACACACAGGTCATCTTGTTGCCATGCACTTATTTTCAAAGGAAACTCTGAAATGACTCCTTGATGGAACTTATTGGAATCCAAAATAAATCCCCTTTTACTTGGGCATGGTAAACATAAAACTTCAAGGAAAACAACAAAAACAACTAACTCCAAAAAAATCAATAGATCCTTATATATTAGTTTTATTAGTGACCTTGTCAGGGTAAAATAACAACTTTCGTTTTCTCTGGCACTGAACACGCTATTTTATGGGCAGAACAAAACAGCCTTTATTTTCACCTTTCAGGGGCCGGAGGGCACATGGCTGCATAGGGGACAGAAGAAATGCACTATATACCCCTCTATCCAGGCAGCTGGCAGATCCTCCCTTGCTTCAAGGCAGTCATTGCCTCCGTGGTGTTTTCAGCCCATGGCTAAGATTAATGACTATGTTCATTTCATGATGGATATTGCCTTCCTACCAGGTAACCTTATCTGAAACTTACCCTGAATTAGTAAATACTTACTGAGCATTTACTACATTCTAACCATGCTACTAAGCACTTCATATGCATTATCTTTATTGCAGTTATCATTTCTTCTCATTTTTCTATATTTGTTTAGAATCTGCCTCCTCTAACCGGACTGTAGGCTCCAATGGGTCAAGGGCTTTGTCTGTTTTGCTTATTGCTATATTACCAGGTCATTGAGCAGTTTCTAGCCAGAGTAAATAAACAATAAACATTTATTAAATAAATGCATTATTTAATCAGTATGAAAAGCAAAAGCTCTATGCTATGCTCTGGATGTTTGTGTCCTGCTTAAAACTCAGATGTTAAAATCCTAACCTTCAAGGTAATGGTATTAGGAGTTGGGGTTCTTGAGAGGTAATTAGATCATGAGGGCTCCCTCATGACTGAGATTAGTGCCCTAACAAAAGAGAACCCAAAAAGCATTGTGTGAGGTCTTAGAGAGAAGGTGCTATCTTATTGTGTCCTCTTATTGAAGTTAGGAAACTCTCAAAAGTTACAATATTGCTAGAATCATATGTTTCTTACAGTAACATTGTATTTGGGCACCTCTTCATTTCTACTTATACTCACTACAAAAGAAAGTGCATAAACATACACAATAAAATGTTAAGCGTTTACATAGTTAAGGGAGCATGTCTTTACCGGACACTGAATCTGCTGGTGCCTTGATTTTGGACTTCCCAGATTCCAGAACTGTAAGAAATACATGTTTGCTGTTTATAAATCACCCAGTTTATGATATTGTTACAGCAGCCTGAACAGACAAAGACACACTGCAAAGATAGATAACTTCCTCCAAGCTAAATAGGTAGTGAGACTCAGGATTTGAACTCATGCTGTCAAACTTCAGAATCCGTGCCCCTTTTACATTCCAGTGATAACTAGTGTATCGGCCTGAGACTCACAGATAAGATTGTCCTATAGAATACAGTAACAGAGAAATTCCACTACTCATATTTCTATGAGTCACAGTTTTGAACAATGTAGTCTATTATTCTAGAGAGCAAAGCATTCCACTCTAAGATTCTTCTCAATTATACTCACAGTTGCTATGTGTATGTGAAAACTGATGGGGGGGGGGGGGGGGGGAAGGAAGGAAAGAGAAAACAGAGTGAAGAGAAGAAATAGGAAGATAAAAGGGAAAGGGAAGGGAGAAGCAAAAGGTGAGGGAAAAAGAGAGAAAGAGATAAACCAGAGGGAAAAGAAGCGTAGTTTGGTTTTGAAGATTTATTCCTCTCCTGAGAAATTTGAACCTCTCCTCTGTGTCGTTCAGTCTCTGTAAACGGTTGAGTGGTGTAGATGGTTGTGAATCTATTAGCAGTGATTTGCATCAGACCAATTTAGAGGTCACTTAGGCATGAAAACACTGAGCAAGAAATTGTATACCTAATGAAACAAAATCAGTAATAGCATATTTAAATGAACAGTATCAGTAATAGCATATTCTGAATGTTTCATTAAGTCTGAATTGTTAGAATCAGATCGCTGCTGCTTAATAGATTTTACCTTCTTTAACAAGTGTTTCCATATTGGTCATATCGTGTCTCTTTATTGAAATTAGGAAGCTCTCAGAAGTTACAATTTTCTTATAATCATATGGTTTTTATAGTAACATTGTATTGGAGCACCTCTTTTCATTTCTACTTATATTTAATACAAAAACAAGTTTATAAAAAATCCAACATATGTTCCTGTGGCAAGGGTGTGCATAATAAAATTTTAGATATTTACATATTTAAATTAAAGTACGTTTAAAATAAGGTTGCCAGTTCAATCTAGTTTTATATTCCTGAGAACATGATATGGGAAAAGTAATGCTATCAACCCATAATAGGTTCACTTTCATTTCAAGATCATCAAGTAACAATATTAGACCTTCAGAGACCATAATAAGAATACTTTCATATTCTTGGGAACATGTTTCACATTGTTATTGACTGCATTCAAGCTGTCTTTCTGGATTATTCTTAGGTTTATATGAAAAGAAGGGGAAATATTGAGAACAGTTTTCACAAGAGTCAGTCAGTGGAAAAAATCAATCACCTGGGCTGTCCAGGAAGGGGATTCTATGTACTCTTCAAGATAATTTTATAATGGCTCCATGCCTGTTTACATAGAGCCCAATTATCTATCTTATGCTCTCCAGTACAAATGCTGACAAATGAGGCAAAAAGGTCCTAATACCTGACATTAGTCTGCAACTGTGCCGGTTGCTTTATTTCCATTGCACTTGATCTCATCAAATGCTCACAAAATTACTGCAAGGAAGGTGTATATTTCACAGAAGGACAAATACCTTATCAAGGCAAAGACTGTAAAAGTGGTAGAATTAAAACCCAGATCTCTGAATTCACAGTTTTGGGGCTCTTTATGATGCCACACTGCAAATGGCCTTCAAGCAGATTCTGTGCAGCATCCTGCTTGTCCTCTGCTTGTTGCAGAGTGGACTTTTAGATAAGCTAGGTCTGTGTTAGAATGTATCCACATAAGCTAGGCCACTGAATTATTTAAGTGATTTTGTTAAGAAGTGCTTCATATAGAAGGCAGTTTGATGTCCTGAATGTCATGGACAACTTTTTAGTGAATCACAGGTTGATTTTGTAAGGTCCATTAATCAATACAAGACCTTTTAGTTGCCAGAAAAAGTTTTTAAAACATAGCATGTTTTCTTGGACAAGAGATAAAATATGCAAGAATAATATTCCTATGCTGATTGCAACTAAAGCTACAAAAGCTCAAAAACTGAGGTTAGGAAAAGACTTTTGGCTCCACTGCCTTGTCTTCTTAGGTCTTTTTATTTCTGTTCTTTCTCCTAAAGATGTCATCATCCTCCAAAAGTTCAACTATATATTATAGTACCCTGCCTCCTGCTGAGCTCCTGGCAATATTTCTAACGTTTGAGGGGGCTCTCTTTGCTTCTTCTATGGGTCTCTCATATATGATACCCTACATTCAAGTTCTTCTTCCCTCCAAACCATCACTTTCCCTACAAACTAGCTTGTTATCTGTTTTCCTACTTTATAATAAAATCCAGGCTTGAAATATTGAATCCAACTTTCATTTATAGTGGGAATTGGTAGAGGTACTGAATTCACAGTGTAGCACAGCTGACCACTTGGAAGAGATTCTGCAAGCAACACGAAAGTTAGCCTTGAGTAAGTTGTACTAAAACAGATTTATATTGGGCCTTTTCGTTTTCTCTTCTCCCTCCATCCCGTTATTTTAGAGCTATGATTCTTAGAGATGAAACCTTAGAGATCAGAATTCTTTCTTACAGAAATTCTTTTAGGTTGGTGATCTTAATTCCATTTTTTAATGTAAGCAAACTAAGGCTTAGTGCTATTAGATAACTGTAAAAATGGCATGGCTAACCAGTGGTAGGATTCAAACATCTTATAATTTTTATTAATAACTTAATATGACCAATCTGAGCTTTCTAAAAATATGCGTAACTACTACATATCTCTATTCAATGAAAACAATGTACTTTATAATTTGTATTTGAATGCAAATGTGCCTAGGAGTGGTAAATTTCAGCAGTATTTTGAAGATAGAGTTAGCATGACTTGCTGATATATTGAATATAGGACATGAGAAAAAATGATGAGTCAAAAATAATTTCAATATTTTGACCTTGTCAACCTAGACACCAAACAGAAAGAGGCTCTATAAAAGAAAAGATATTTATCTGGGAATAATGCATCACAATGGCAATATGCATGCGATAGTAAACTATGTGCATATTTAAGGGGGTAAAAGAAGGCAAAAATTTTTAAAGGACAAAATGAGGAGGATTACATAATTGTTCTGGAATAATTATCCTTCAATAACAAGGGTGACACGAGTCTGAGGTTGAACAGACAGCTGCTGGGAGGATACCCTTGCAGAAGTATTTTTGGTGAAAGATTGCAATGATCTTTTTGCCAGGTTGTGTTTTTTGCAGTCTTTTGTGACAGTTTTTGTTCTCAGGCATACAAGCATGAGAACACTCACTTCATGGCCTTTCCTGGCTCTATTTGTCAGGGTTTTCTTAACATTGGTGACTACATTTTGATTCTGACAACTTTCACAACCTCGACAACTAAGAAGGATGATTGCCATTACTGTGATTAGGAAGGCTATAGGTGGGGCAGGTTTGGGGGAAATTTCAGGAGTTCATTATACAGTATGTTCAATCTTCAATGTCTCTTAGACATTCAAATGGTGATTTTGAGTAGGCAGTTGAATACATGAATCTGGAGTTTAGGAGAGAGGCCTTTGCTGGAGAAAAATGAGAGTTTTTAGATATGGAATTTTAATAGACTAGATGAGCTCATCCAGGGAGTAAGTACAGATAAAAAAGAGAAGCTAACCAAGGATTGCACCTTGAACATTTCAACATGGAGCTGAGAACAGAAATAGGAACCATCAAAGAAGTCAGAGAAAGAGAGGCAGTGAGGGGAGAGGAATACCCCCAAGGATATTTGGGGTTCTGTGAGGCAAGGGATAAGATTTCATCAAGGAGGAAGGAGCATCTGCATAAAATGTCAGTGATGAGTCAGGAGGAAACTTGGATTTCCATTGGATTTAGTAATATGGCAGTCGTGCATATGCGTTGGAGGGTAAAGGGAGAATTGCAGGGGTAGAATGGATAGAAAACCTGTAGATAAATCTATAGTCAAACACATATAAAGTATCTATTGTTTCTTAAATAAGACTTCAAAGATTTTATTTTGCTTCACTCAAGCTACATAATTAGTTCAAACTTGGGTGAATTACAACGGACCTTGAGCAAGAACAAAAATAAAAGAGAAAGAAACAGAAACAAATACAATATTTCTAAATAGCATAATTTAGCTTCGTTTAGTTTTGCTCTGGAAAAGTATTTTCACGTAAAAATATCACGTTTTAGCGTAAATTTTATAAAAAATGGAGTATCAACCTCATATGCCATTTTCTCCACAGTGTATAAAATAAAATTCTATCTGAGATTTGGGATATTTTGATTCGATTTTTCAGGTTGCATTCAGGTCCTTTTTCAGAGGGCAAATAATTTTCATTCTTTATGTTGGTTTAGGGAATAAATCAGCTTTAAGTGTTCTAAGAAGTTTCAAGCGGGATCAAAGCAAAAGTTGATTATACTTTTAGCTAAAGAACTTGCTAAACCTTGAGAGTTCAGTGACGTTATTTACATGGAAGTGAGCATGGATTGTAAAGTGCTAATTCTAAAACAAAGACACAGCTTACCATGTTTCATAACCTTTAGGATTATTTCACAACCACAATGTGGAATATATTTTATTCAGTAGGGTGGGGGATACTATCTCTGGTGGACCAAGAATTCTATTGAAAATCTAGCCTCATAAGGTAGCCCTTCTTTGGAAATGACCTGGAATTCACTTTTTACTAAGCAATGACAATAAGATTACTGCTGCCTAAGTGTACTTGCTTGTCATTATTTAGTATATGAGATTGAAATGCACAATGTGTGAATCATAGGGTGAATATGTGCTCAAGAGGTATCCAAACAGGTCAAATACTCAACTAAAATAATTCCATCCCTATAATTACTGTTGAGTCTTATTCACTAAATACTATTTATTTTCATTATAATTTAAATATAATACAAATATTTAGGGAGAACATAAAGTTGAAAACACAATAGAGTTTTATTTTAGACTCTTGAGGGCAAGCAAAATATACCTACTTGTCCTTATATAAGTAAAAGGTATTTTATTACAAGAGTTTGATTGGTTAGGATCTTAAGACAGGTCTAAAAGTAGGTCTCAGGAATGCATTGAAATCAGATACTTGGACACCAGCAGAAAAGTTTTTCTCATCTTTTTGCATATTGGTTTTATTTTTGTTTCTTGTTGGAAACTGGCATTTGCTGTGTTTCAGATTTCATGGTAGAACACGCATTACATTATATTTGCAGTTTTATATCTCCTCTCCCTAAGATAACAGAGAGATGAGGCTGGAATATCTTAATCCCATTGCCAAGCTCCCCAAGAAGAGATTCTGGCTCAGTATGGTACAGGTACTCATCCCCCTTGAAATCTGAGTCAGACTGTACAATATTCTTGTTTTCCTGTGTTCATTTGAATGGAACCATGAAAAAACACTTAGCATCCAGAAAACTGGGACATGCTGGATTGACAATAAAAATAATCTTCCAATAGTATATTTTAAATTAGCTTTTGATATAAGTCCACTGGGCATTGAAGTCTTTAGCACAGTTTACAAAGATGGTTCTGTCTCTTTCAAGGATTTTATCATGACCCCTGATTATGCAGTTCAATCAATGAAAGTAGCTGCTTGGGTATTGATGCAAGTAGAAGTATATTAAACAAAGTTAAGTATTGACTATCACCAAAAATGGATCTTACGTATTTCACCATGTGATTCATCCAATTTTCTCCACCTATTCTCAGATTACACACTTGCTTTTAAAGACATAATAATAAAACGCATAAAAATAATGTGATATAAAATATAACAAATTCAATTTACAATGATCACAAGTAACTTGGACCATTTTTGTAGAAATCTAGTTATCCTATAATTTTGTCTTTTTAAGGTAAGTTTCTCTATAATGAAAGAGATTTTTGTCAGAGCAAATATGGTAACTTAGTTGTATTAAATTGTAGTCAGGAAATAAAAATATGGACCTACTTACCATAGTGAAGGCCTCAGACCCATAGTTTGAATAAATTTAACAATAGAAAAAATATTTATAGAATACTCTGTATAGATGACAAGTAGTTATAATAATTAAAATTACTTACTTCATTATTGTTTAAGGTAATGTAATGAGCTACTTAGTTTTCATTTTTGAGTTAAATTCAAAGTATAAGCTCTCAGTGTATAATTCTACGGTCAACAGGAATGTGCACTACAAACAATGTTAATTGGTTATGTAGCATGTTAACTCTAGGAGAAGTTGAGTGTATAAGAACTCTTTGTAAAATATTTTTAACTTCGTATGTATGCACAGTTATCTCAAACTAAAATATTTTTAAAAAGTAAAGAAAAATACTTGTAATAGATATGTCAAGATTGCATTTATATAAATTTCAAGATAGGGAAATCAAATCTATCACAATAGAAATCAAAGCAGCAATTGCCTTGGGAAAAGAGCAATAGCAGGAAAGAAGCACAGAGAATTTTCCAGGGTAATGCATGGGTACACAGGTTAGATGAGTGTATACATTTTTCAAAACCCATAAGACTATGCACTTGTGATTGCCTGTGTGTATGCACGCATGTACATATCATCATATTTAAATTATAAGGCCAGCCATGGTAGCTCATGCCTGCAATCCCAGCACTTTGGGAACCAAGGCAGATGAATTGCTTGAGCCCAGGAGTTTGAGACCAGACTGGGAAAAATGACTAAACTTCATCCCAGCAAAAAAAATACAAAAATTAGCCCTGTGTGGTGGTGCACACCTGTAGTGCCAGCTACTCAGGAGGCTGAGGCAGGAGGATCGCTTGAGCACAGGAGGCAGAGGTTGCAGTGAGCTGAGATAGTGTCACTGCACTCCAGCCTGGGCGAGAGAGCGATTGTCATTAAATAAATACATACATGCATTCATGCATACATAAAGTTATGTTTATACTTAAGGAATAACAAAAATATTTTGGAGTAGAAATCATAAAATGCATGAACTTATACAAATCTTGTGATTTTATTAGAAATTGCAATTTTGCCACCTAGCAAGATGTAGTTTAGCTTCTCGGTGCTTTTCTTTCACTATGCCAAGTAGATTTCTGAACTAGTTAGGGTAACAAAAGCTGCTAAAAATAGCCTCAAAACACATAAAGATTCAAACTTAATAGGGGCTTATTTTGGCTTTGCATACAGGTGGCACTCTTCTGTGTCTCTGGGAGACCTGTTCTGTGAAGTGCTGTCTGGACCTGGCTCCTTTCATCTCACGTGTCTGCTATTCTCTAGGGCATTGTAGTTATTTAATGCTTCTGTACAAGATATGGGTAAAAATGAAACCAAACAAACAAAGAAAAATGTGGAGGAGACACATTCTCTTCTTTAAAAAAGCCTTGACTGAGAATGGCACACATCAATTCTCCTCATCTTCTCTTCACAATCAAAAGTCTCATTGACACATATAGAGGTAAGAGAAGCTAGGAAATGTAATAACTGGTTCAACAATTATTTACCAATGACAGCTCCACTCTGCAGAAGAAAGAGCATGAAATTTGGTGAACATGTAAAACTCTGTAATACAATAGCTATTGCATCTGATTTTCCTCCTTAATATTGAAATTGTGTTTTCTCATGTCAATAACAATTTTGTTTTTGACAGATAATCTAATTTTCCACCCTTGCCTATATCATAATTTATTTAAAGATCTTGCTTTTTTTTTTTTACATTTCTGGTATTTCCTGTTTTAAATTTTTTAAACTTTGCTATACTTTGTTATCATTAACATATTGAGAAAAATATTCTTATAAATCTATTTTTTTAAAGTTAAAGCTAGTCAATGTAGTATTACTAGATTAAATACTAGTTTCAAAAGCTCTTGATAGATGCTGATTTTAAGAATGAATATACTTATTTTATCAGTGAATGATAGAACAAATGTACCTCACCTTCACCAGAACTCGGTAGTACCACTGTAACAAAAGTCAGTGTGATATATAGAACATAATTATCTGTCATGAATTCATGCAAGCATCTGTAATCTTACGGAGAGGCAAGCCAATGCAGCTGTATTTCTCTTCCTTCTATTCATTCATTTCCATCTTTCCTTCTAGGTGTTGCTTGAGAGTCAATGGACAAAACAATACACAACATTCTCAAAGCAAAATAAAGTAACTTGAATGCATTTCTCTGTGGATATATTTAATTTGCATTTATCTTTTGAATTAAAAATTTATGTTTAAAGAAATGCATTCAGATTGGTTTTGGTTTAAATATTGAACAAGACTTATGCTTCAAAGTTTTACCCTCTAGGTACAAGGACAATTTTGTGTCAGAAATCTGTTCATATGACCAAGGCCAAAATTTTCTTCTTTTTTCATGAACATATAACTTTTTATTCACTAAAACCCCTGAGGTAGAAATTAGCTACTCTTCATGGCTGATTAAGGTTTACCCAAGTAAAACTTTTCTTCTAGGAGCCATGGATGTATTTTTGAGAGTTCTCCTGCATTTATATCACAGCTATCCTTTTAGAGGTAATAAAGGAATACTCTGCACTCCACTACCTGCTCCCTTCATCCCCCAATAATGTTCTTAGAAATGTATCTGCAGATATCATTTTCCATATAAACTTTACACATCTCAGCTAGCAAAAAGAATGAGAAATGGAAAATCTTAAAACGGGCATTCTATTATTTTTTTCTTCAAACACACCAGGTTCATGGCACCATAGAATTTTTGCACCTGTGGTTTGATCCCCCTCAAAAACTATTCATCTCTGCCCATGCCCCCAATTTAGCTTGGCTCTCTCCTTATCATTAAGGACTCAAAACCCATCTAAATTAACTGTTTCTCCCCTTCTGTGCATTGCACTCTCTTATTCTCTTCATAAGATTTATCACTGGATGACAGTATCTAATAGCTATCTTAATAGCTTGAGCTCTGAATAACAGGAATTTGGCCAGGTGTGATAGCTCACGCCTGTAATTCCAGCACTTTGGGAGGCCGAGGCATGCAGATCATTTGAGATCAGGATTTTGAGACCACCCTGGCCAACATGGTGAAACCTGTCTCTACTAAAAATACAAAAAATTAGCCAGGTGTGGTGGTGTGTGCCTATAATCCCAGCTGCTCGGGAGGCTGAGGCACCAGAATCACTTGAAGCCGGGAGATGGAAGTCACAGTGAGCTGGGATTGCACTGCTGCACTGCAGCCTAGGTGACAAAGTGAGACCCTCTCTCAAAAACATAAATTAATTAAAATTAAAATTTAAAAAACCAGGAATTTTTGTTTTCTATTTTGTCCACTGCTCTAATTCTAGATCCCACAATAGAGACTAATAATAAGTAGATGCTGAGTGAATGTATGGGATTAATTAAATAAACTAATAGATGACAAACGGATCTAGGATGGATAACTTTTGGATATAGCTTGTTAAATATATCCTACCACTTGTGTTTTGTTTTTCAAATGACACATCTCATTTACGTATATTGTTCATTCATTAGGAAATAATCAGCAGGAATGTTGGCAGAATATTGAGTACAGATTTCATGAAATTTCTGCATGGGACTCAGATTATGTATCTTCTCCTAGTCTCCCAGTGCCTTCCTCCCATCACTGCACATTCTAGAGAGGTCAGTTTGTGGGCGTATGGAAGGTTGGGGCTCTTCTTTCTTAGAGGGGCAAGTTTATACCAATGAGTCCAGGAGCTGGGAAAGAGCTGGAAGATAAATTCCTCTTTCTTACTTCTTCCCATAGACCTTTCTGAACCACAGTGATTCCCTACACATCTGAAGTAGTCCTGATCTTGTCAATTCAGTAATGTACCACTTGTATCTGCTTTCAGCCCTTCTCAAACCCAATATATTTTCAACCTTGTTCTTGTTGCCCTGGGGATATAACTCTGGCACTATTATACCTGAAGCTTTCCCTCAGGCTTTGTTTTCTAGGAAATCTGGGCTAACTATCTGGTTCTGGACTTTTCACAACATTTGAAATAATATCTATTTTCCCAATTGATGTGACAGTATGTTTCAATGAACAGATCAGATTGAGTTCATTTCCCATTGAGTCAGAATAAAACAGAGCATGCTAAGCCAAAATTGAAGCTCAGTTATCAGGTTCCTTCCTATGTCCTCAACAATGCTACCACTACTCAGGAAGAAAGCTTTAAGCTGAGATCCAAATTTGAAAAACAAATATGTTACTGTTGCCTACATCTTTGAAACATGCCCTTTTCCAATAGTATTTTTTACCCATTGAGTATTGATTAAGAATACCTTTTTGAGGGGTCAAGGAGATATGTGGTTTCACATATCAGTTCTTCTACTCTCTCATAGTCTTATAGATAAAAAGTCACTAAAGCTTCCCCATTCTCACTGTAAAGCACAGTTGCATTAAAAGGGCATTACTCTTTAGTTTGATTATTATGAGGATTAAATTAAATGAGATGAGTAAAGCATTTAGCATAGTTTCTAGCTCTATGCTAAGAAGAGGCCCATTTTGCCCAAGTAGAAAGTTTGATTATCCTAAAATTGCTCCTCTCACAAGATCTGAGACTGCACCTCTGTCTCCATGTCACTTAGAATGCAACCCAATTGCCTACAAATTCATTCCCAATGTGATAGAAAATAGAAAAGATGGGAATTTGGACGATATTTTACAAAGGGGTTAGAGATCAGGAGCTGTTGATGTAGAAGATAAGAGAGGTACCAGGTTTAAAGGAATGAGGATTTTTTTCTCTCCTGAACCTTTTATAGCATCTTGCTCATTGAGAAGCTAGTGGTGCTCAGACTGAATAGTTGTGGGAGAATCTCCTGTATCAGCCTCTATACAATCCCTTCTTGCTTCATCTTGTGATGGTAAAACACTACGAACAAAACAAAACAAAAACAAACAGGAAACCCAACACACGAAGCCGTAGAGTTATCTCATTTTGTTATCAGCAATAACATAAACAGTTGTTTGTATGAATTTCTTTGATTTTAAACTTACCATGATTCAAGAGTTAAAGTTAGATAGTATGCTATAAGATTAATTGGATATCTAAGGGACTTTCACGGTACCAATCCTTACCAATAAGGTAAGAAATACCTTATTTTAGAAAACAGAATGCTGTTACAGCAATTTAACACTTTTCATTGTGTATAAGGATAAAGGTCATGTTGTCTTATTTTGATCTCTCTTTTGTAGAAATAAATGATGACCACCCAAATGAAGACAGTCAAAGGCTGTTCATTCAGGGCTTGCTATATAGCCAGGGAGTCAGTTGCTATTACTTGAGTTTTGCAAAGACTCAAAGTTGGCAGGGGTTTGGGAGAGCTTCATAGTGAAAGACATGGAAGACTTCAGGTATCCTTTGATTTGAAGTTGTTGGCACAGAAGCTGGAGGTGGACTCACTAGATGTGAAACATCTGATGTGAATAATTTGTTTGAGTATATTTAGCTTTCTTTTATTGGTTCTGCATTGAAAGCAGAGGCAAAAATAGGAAAGCTGTGATTGAAAACTAAGTTCTAACCACTCTGGGTTGAATAAAAAGGCTTATGGTCTGGCTTTCTGGAATGGTGTTGCAGAGATTGTGAGTCAGAGTTTTTCCTCTTGTCATGAATGGCTTGGCCATTGCCTGTTTTTATCTTCAGTCTCTTGCTTTATTCACATAAACTAGGGAGACCCTCTTCCTATGAGGGAGGAGCTTGGACCCATATTACTAATCATCTCTTCCTTTCTGTCTTAAGTCATTTTGCGATCTCATAATTAAAAGAAATATTGAGTAAAGCTATTGCCTCACCTCTTTGGGAGAAGTTATAGCCATTCTTTTTTTATTTTTTTGACCAATTGGCCATTTTTTACCCTCTGTATCACATAAGAAAGAGAGATGCATGTGCTTTTTAACTTTGATCATGCCTCACCAAATTATTATCCCTCCACTGTTTAAAGAGTTAAAGTTTGCTTCAATAGAAAGAAAACCTAGACATCTCTTTTTTAGTTATTTGTGAAGGTGCAGTTTCCTTCTCTTAAGAAACTGTTTTTCTTTCAAAATAGTAGCTAAGCTAGGAAATAATAACCATGGTCTATGATGATGCTAGGTCATAAAAACATGTTTTCTTTTGATGTTTATTTTCCCAGCCAGTTGTATTGTTGGCCAATCTTTTTCTCTGCAACGCCAAGAATTGAGAATTGTGTCTGTTCTTTGGGATGAAAATTGACAAAAACCAACTGTTAGCCTTTTTTATTATGGCTTACATAGGTCATCAAAGGAGATTTAAAAATGATTTTTCCAACTGTTCCTGCCTACATCACTAGTGTTCTTCATAGGGATTTGGGGACAAATGACAGCCACTAATAAAGTTTTACTCTGCCTTGCTTCATTCTTGTGTATACATTGCCTTAGAAGAACTCAAGAGAGGGCATACTGGCCAAATGTCATCTCAATTTCATCTCACTTTATTATTTCCCAAAGAGCAAACTAGATAACATTTTAACTCCCAATAAGAAAATTAATTTATACAGATTCAAAACAGAATGCAAGTGACCCAAGGCCAAAAACTGAGAAAAAGTTTTTTGGGGCATTTATTGAAATCCAGGTTTTTTTTTCTGTACCTTCTCCTTTCACATATTTATTTGCTTAGTACCCAGCATATATTTGGCACTTGTCTATGGGAAGTCAGTATAGTAGTGGCCAACATATATTTATTCTATATCATCCTTTGTAGAGAAGGCTGAAAAATAGACAAAATAATAATTTAACATAATGATATGCTCTTAAAAATAAATAAGTCTGCAGTGTGGTTTGGAAGTAAGAAAGATCTCTCAGTTTAACATTACTCTTTCTGCTTCCATCTCCTATTGCTTACATGACAGTTATTCTTATAAAGGAGTGATGTATGAGCAGGAAATGAAATACTAGAAGTCCATGTCCCTGGAAAAGAACATCACAAGCAAAGGGAACAGCATGAGCAAAAACAGGATAGGGTTAAGTTTGGCATGCTGCTCATAAAACTGGATAAAAAGTCAATGTATTTAGAATACAGTGAGTGAAGCAAAGTACTAGAAAGCCAAACGTTTAGGGTTATGGATGACTTGGTGATCTTTTCACTTTCATCATCTAAAGAACAACATGTAATTCAATCATGATGTGACCAACCATCAAACATTGTTTTTCTCAGCATTTCCAGCTGTGAGTTAAATTCCTAAAGATCTTTTGTATTAGAAATTCACAAATCATGAGAAAACGGACTTTGGATGTTCATACTTTAGATATCACTGTATATGTAGTGTCCTACATTTTCTTTCTATAATAAAACTATTTTAGCGTATTCTCTGATGGTTAATTTAGATATCCACATGTTTCTCAAACATTTGATGTCCCTTTTCTTTCTCACAATTAATCATCTTGCTCTTATCTCATTAAGGAAAGTTAAGCACTGCCTTTTATCTATACCAATAAATCTATCAACCCATCCTAATCTTAATCCACATGATGTATATTTTTCTCTATGACAATAGATGAACAATTTTTGCATTTATTGTGGTTGTGGTGGTTGGTAGTAATTTTGTTTTCATTGTAAAAACAAGTTTTTCACTTGCTTTTGAGATTCCACCTCTTCATGTAAAGCAAAGTAAAACAAAAACTAGATGAAACGTGAATTTGGCAACTTGAGGAGAGTTAAATGAAGGAACTGTTTCCAGAACTTCATAGTTAGTGATAATGCACCATAACCAGCCCTAGAGCTGAGAGAGAAGAGAAGGAAAACCATTAGAAAAGGAATACTTGAAAGAGTTGTAAAGTTGTCCTAGAGTATCAGGTACTGAATTTACCTTTCCATCTGAAAAACTAAAATAAAGTAGGATAGAATGAGTCAAATGGTTATTAAAACATTGAACATTAGACAGCAAAGAAGAATTTCTAGTGATGGAAAAGAAATGAGCCAGACAATTGCCCTATCTTATTATATTGAGACAGTTTCCAGTGTTGGCAGGGGCGGAATTCAGGGAGAGTGATCTCAAACTCCTCCCTGTCTCCCGGAAGAGTTGAGGAGAGGGAGCTAAGAGTCCATTAAGACCAAGATGGATAGGTGTGGATATGTGCTACGGCTTGAATGGTCTTCCGGAATTCACGTGTTGAAAACTTGGTCCCCTTGTGTGGCAGTGTTGACAGATGGGGACTTTGAGAGGTGATTAGGTAATTAAGAAAGATTAATACCACTCTCACTGGACTAGGTTAAATTCTTGTGAAAGTGAGTACTTGCTGTCATCACCTGGTTTAATTACCCCAAGAGTGAACTATTACAAAAGCAGGTCACCCTTTGTGTTTTGCTCTGTTCTGCACACATTCACCTGCCCTTCAGCTTTCCTACCGTGTTTTGTTGCAGTACAAAAGCCCTCATCAGAAACTGCCACCAGGCCCTTGGACTTCCCAGCCTTCAGAACCATGAGCCAAATAAACATCTTTTTTTTATAAATTACTCAGTCTGTGTCATTCTGTTATAGTAAGAGAAAATAGATTAAGGCAATCGATTTCACAGGACAAGTTACAGAAATAGGAGAGCTATGAAACGAGAACTCTGATGTTCTCTTTACAGCAAGAGAATATCTGTGCATGTGTGAGGAAACTATATAGGGTGAGGAAGGAATAACCTGAAATGATTAGAGATAATGTTACTCAGGGCTTACACAGGGTCAAGAAGAGTGCTTATTTTCACCAGCTGAAATAGAAAATCTCATAATTCACAAGGCATTAGGTCAAATTATCTACAGGCACTTCCCTAATAGTAGGAGAGTAAATAGCCCTAGCTTCACCACTGATCTGTTTCTGCTTCACAAAACTTCAAAACAAAACTAACAAAAGAAAAATCATGATCTCAAACAAATCAAACTGTTTGCTTGTACTAAAATGCATCCCAGAAAAAAAACTCATGAATATGTATAGGAATGTAAATTATAGGCAATTATAGATAAAAATTACAATATCTGACATCCCGTAAAAAAATAAACAGATATGTAAAGAACAGTGTAATGGTATTATCATTTCAAAACTGTATATAGAGAATGTATAATATAAAAACAAAATTTCTAAGATTAAAATATTGTACTGGAGTATATTCTAGTAAAGCAAGTTTGGTTTAACATTCAAAATACAACAAATGTAATTTATTATATTTACACAATTTAAAAAATCTTATATGGTTATCTCAGTATAATGCCCCAAAATGTTTATCAAAACCCAACACCATTCCTGACAATGACTCTCAGAAAACTAGGAATAGAATGAAACTTCCTTCAAGCTGATAACAGTCATCTAAAAGAAACCTAAAGTTAATCTATTTAGTGGTGAAAAGTTGAACTCTTTGTCTCCTAGGTTAGAAACAAGACATGATGCCTCTACCTACCACTTATTGTATTCAACATTGTTTTGAATGTTCTCTCCAGTGCAATAAAGCATAAATACATAAAAAACTAAAATTATATTTTTCTGGTAGATAACATCAGTGTTTATATAGAAAATCTTATCGCATCTACCAAAAAAACTTTGCTACAAATAATAAGGGAATATGTAAATATCACAGGATACAAGATCAATATTAAAAATTCTATTTTTCTATATACTAGTAAAAACTAGAAAATAAAATGAGAAAACAATACTGTGTAAAGTAGAATCAAAAATATGAAATATGGATAAATCTAACAAAAATGTATACTAAAAACTAAAAGCACTTTTGAGAAAGAAACTAAAGAATAATTTAAATAAAGGTGGATTTTATATATATATATATATGTATGTATGTATAATGTTTTTTAGTCTGAAGACTTGAGGTTGTGATGATAAATTTTTCCAAACTGATTAATAGTTTCAACATAAACTTAAAGTCCTTGCAGGCACTATTGCAGGAGAGATTAAGAAGCTGACGTTAGCATTTATATAGAAGTGCAAATAATTAAAGATGGCAAACAACTTTAAAGAATAAAAGAATAAATTTGGAGAAGTAACACCACCAATTTAAATATATATTATAAAGCTAGAGTAATCAGGACAGTATGGTATTGGTATCATGATAGACAAACAGATCAATTAAATGAATTAAATAGTCCAGGAAATGATCCACACATATATGGAAAATTGATTTTGGAAGAGTTGCAAAGTCAGTAGATAAAAATAGATTATTTAGTATTTAGCAGATAAATATTTAATGTTTAATAGATAAAAAATAATACTTTTCAACAAATAGAGTAATTGGACATCCATATGCCAAAAACTTCAACTTTGATCTGTGTCTTAAAAAATTTATTTACTCCTAAAACTATAAAACTTCCAGACAACAATATAAGAGAAAATTTTTTGAAACCTTAGGTTAGTCAAAGATTTCTTGGACACAATATCAAAAACATGCTGCATATAAATAAAAAAGTAAGTTGGACTTAAAATTAAAAACTTATTTTCAAAAGACACTGCCAAGCTCATTAAGATACAAGCCACAGACTAGGGGAAATATTTTTTAATTATATACTCGATTATTTAAACTTTGTCTGGACCATCTAAAGACATTTCAAAACCAAATAACATAGCAAAACAAATGACCAAAAAATAAAAAATATAAAACAGATTTGATCCGACATTTCACCATGGAAGACACATGGATGACCCATAAGCACATAAAAAGATGCTCAACATCATTACTCATGAAAGAAATGCAAATAAGAATCACAAAGAGATATTGCTATATACCTATTTGAAATATTAAAATTGAAAAGATATTAACCATACTGGGTGTTATATAGTATGTGGAGGGAGTAGAACTCTCATATATTGTAAAGGGAATGAAAAATAATACAAAAATTTGGCAATTTCTTAGAAATTTGAACATGCATCTACCTTATCATATAACCATCCCATTGATTATTATTTATCTAAGGGAAATAAAAGTAAATGTCCCATACAAAAAAATGTACATGAATGTTCATGGCAGCTTTATTTGTAACAGTCCAAAACTAGTAGCAACTCAAATGTCCATTAATTGATGAATGGATTAAAATATTTAAAAACCTGAAATGGAGGCATTACCTTTAAGAACTTACAAAGCTGAAGTAGTATAGTCATTATGCTCTGTATTATATCCTCAGAATTTCCTCATTTTTTTTTTTTTAACTTTTGTTTTGAGTTCAGGAATACATGTGCAGGTTTGGTATACAGGTCAATTTCATGTTGCAGGGGTTTGGTATACAGGTTGTTTATTCAGCCAGGTAATGAGCATAGACTGCAACAGGTAGTTTTTTGATCCTCACCCACCTCCTACACTCCAGCCTCAACTAGGCCCTGGTATTTGCTGTTCTTTTCTTTGTGTGCATATGAATTCAGTGTTTATCTCCCACTTATAAGTGATAACATGCAGTATTTGGTTTTCTGCTCCTGCATTAGTTTGCTTAGAATAATGCCCTCCAACTCCATCTATATTGCTGTAAAGTATACGTAGTATTTCATGGTGTATATGTACCATATTTTCTTCCAGTCTACCATTCATGGACACTTAGGTTGATTCCATTTCTTTGCTATTGTAAATAATGATGTGATGAACACACATGTGCATGTGTCTTTATGACAGAATGATTTATATTCCTTTGGTTATATACCCAATAATGGCTAGATCAAATGGTATTTGTGTTTTAAGTTCTTTGAGTAATGGTCAAATCGCTTTCCACAATGGCTGAACTAATTTATATTCCCACTAACAGTGTATATGCATTCCTTTTTCTTCACAAACTTTAATAATAACCATTGTGACTGGTGTGAGATGGTATCTCATTGTGGTCTGGATTTGCATTTCTCTAATTAGTAGTGATGTTGGGCATTTTTTCATATGCTTGTTGGTTGCATGTAAGTCTTCTTTTGAAAAGGGTCTGTTCATGTCCTTTGCCCACTTTTGAATGGGCTTATTTGTTGTTTGCTTATACATTTGTTTACATTCCTTACAGATTTTGGATATTAGGCCTTTTTCAGATTCACAGTATGCAAAAATTTTCTGACATCCTGTAGGTTGTTTGTTTACTCTGTTGACAGTCTCTTTGGCTGTGCAGAAGCTCTTTAATTATGTCCCATTTGTCAATTTTTGTTTTTGTTGCAATTCTTTTTGGCTTCTTCCTTATGAAATTTTTGCCAAGTCTTATGTCCAGAATTGTAATACGTAGGTTGTGTTTTACTTGTAGGTTTTTAAAGTTTTTACAATTGTAGGTTTTACCTTTAAGTGTTTAATCCATCTTAAGTTGATTCTTGTGTGTGATATAAGAAAGACTTTTGTATAAGGTGTAAAGAAAGTTTCAGTCTTCAGCATATGGCTAAACAGTTATCCCTTCACCATTTATTACTGTCTCCATGCCCCTGTTTTCTTTGTTGAGTGTTCTAGTCCACAGGGCTCACTCAGTCAGAGGCCACAGTTGGCAGACAAGTCATATCCTTGCTGGCTTATTCCTAGTGTGCTGTACATGTGCTTGCTGGGAAACTTTCTCATCTTATAACAAAGTTTGTACTCTTTGACCAGTATCTCCTCTTCCCCCTACCATCCCCTATATGTGCATTATATGTGTGAATTTATTTCTAGGCTCTCTGTTCCATTAGTCGATGTGTCCATTTATATACCAGTACCATACTGTCTTGATTACTATATCTTTGTAATATAATTTAAAATTAGAAAGATGATTCCCTCAAATTTGTTCTTTTTACTTAATATTGCTTTTATTATTCAGAGTCTTTTATGATTCTTTATGATTTTAAAGATTTTTTTTAATTTCTGTGAAAAAAAGTCATTAAATTTTTGAATAGGAATTGAATTAAAATCTGTAGATTGCTTTAGATAGGATGGATATTTTTACAATAATTCTTCCATTATATAAGAATAGGATTTCTTCATGTATTTGTCTTCTTCAATTTATTTCATCAGTGTCTTATATTTTGGTGTATAGATCTTTCACATAATTGTTTCAGTTTATTCTTAAGTCCTTTATTGCTTTTGATGCTATTGTAAATGGGATGTTTTTATAATTTATTTTTTCTCATAGTTTGTTGTCAGCATAGAGAAAGGATACTGATTTTCAAATGTTAATTTCTTTCCTTATGACTTTGCTATAATTCATTTATTCTACAAGTTTTTTGGTTTTCTGCATGTAAGAGTATGTCAATTTTACTTCTGCCTTTACAATTTAGATAATAAGTAACGAGATCTTCTATTTATTTTTTCTTGATTAATTGCTCTGACTAGAACCTTCAATAATATGTTAAATAGAAGTAGTGAGAGGGGACATCCTTATTGGCTTTTCACCATTGTGTATGATGTTAGCTATGAATTTATCATATATGATTTTGTTATGGTGAGGTACATTCCTTCTATACCTAATTTGTTAAGTGTTTTTATTATAAAAAGATCTTGTATTTGGCAAATGTTTCTGCATATATTGAGATGATCGTATGATTTTTACCTTTATTAAATTAATGTGGTATATTGTGTTTATTGATTTGCATATGTTGTGCCATCCTTGCATTCTAGGGATAAATCCAATTTGATCATGGCAAATCATCCTTTAATGTGCTGTTGAATTTAATTTGCTACCATTTTATTGAGGATATTTATGTCTATGTTTAGAAGGAATATTAGCTATAATGTTCTTTTATTACAATATCCTTGTCTGACTTTAGTATCAGGGTAACACTGGCCTGGTAAAATACATTTGAAAGTGTTCTCTCCTCTTCAATTTTTTGTAAGAATTGCAGAAAAATTTATATTCTTTAAATGTTTGTTAGAATTCAGTCATGAAGCCATCAGGCTATGGTCTTTTTTGATGAGAAATTTTTGATTATCAGTTCAAACTCCTTACTCATTATTGGTAGTCATTTCTTCATGATTAAGTCCTGGTATGTTGTATGTTGTTCCATAAGCTCCTTATGTTTCTTCATTCTTGTTGTTGTTGTTGTTGTTGCTCCCACTGGCTAATATTAAATGACTTGTCTTTGAGTTCACTGTTTATTTGTTTCCTGATCTTTTCTACTACTATTGAAGTTCTCTATTGTATTTTTTAGTTCATTTGTTGTATTATTCATCCCCAGTATTTCTGTTTGGTTCTGTTTCAGGGTTTCTTTTTCTTTATCAAACTCTTCATACTTGATGTATTATTTTTCTGATTTTGTTTATTTGTCTATTTGTGTTCTCTTTCATCTCACCAAACCTTTTAAAGATAATTATTTTGAATTATTTGTCAGGTAATTCACAGATTTCATTTCTTTAGGGTCAAATACTGAGGCTTTAATAGCTTGCTCTGGTGGTATCATGTTTGTCAGATTCTTCATGATGCTTGGCCTTACATCTGTGTCTGTACTTTTGAAGGAGCAAACATATTTTAATCCTTAAAGACTGGTTTTGGAAGGTGAAGGGTTTTTTTTCCTGTCAGGTCGAAGGCTAATGGGATTGCCTCTGGGATCTTTGACAAGAAGAGTTAAAGGCAGGTTACATGGCTGTCACTGAGTCTGCAGTGGGGTTCAAGGTTGGTGGGTCTGTTACCAGGGACTCAGGCAGCGTGGATCTTGCTTGGTTCCTGGGCAAATGGGACTTCCTTCAGGATCTTAGCCAGTAAAGCTGGTGCTAACACACAGATCTATTTTGCAGTCTACAGTTGGGTCTTCAGATGGTGGGCCTGTTACCTAGTGCATACATGGATAACTCACACCTTGTCCATGACAGGGCTCTCACCAGGTCATTTTGTGTGTCCTTGGGTGGGCAGGACAGGCCCTGCACCGTGGCTGAGAGTTGATGGAACTGAGTTGCAAAGCTGCTTCAGGATACACAGTGAACTAAGGTCTGCAGACCTGACTCTGGGGTATTAACAGTTGCATTTATTCTTATAGTCATTTCTTTGTACAGAATGTGCATTTTTGTCTTTCTGGTGGCTTTTGATATATTTGTCTTCATTGATTTCTTTCAGCAATTTAATTCACATGTAATGGCCAGACATGTTTGTATATGTTTATTCTGTTTGAGTTCACTGAGCTTTGTAGATCCATGGCCTTATAATTTTTATCAAATTTGAAACATTTTTAGCCACAACTTTTTCAGATATTTTTATGTCTCCTCAGTCTCCCTGCTCCCTCTAGGAGACCATTTATGTATATATTAGGCTATTGAATATAACTTGCACATCACAAAAACTCTTTTTATTGTTTCTAATCTTTTGTTTTCTCCTTCTTTTCGTTTGATTCTATTGCTGTGCTTTGAAGTTCATCATTATTTTTATGCTACCATGTCTAATCTGCTATTTATCCCATCTGATAGTGTCTTAATTTTAGATAGTATTCTTATATGGAAGTAACAGTTTTTATAATATCAATTTTTCTCATTTCTTTATATTTTTAATTAAATGCTTGTTCATAGTTATAATAGCTATCTTAATATCATTTTCTCTTATTATTTCCATTATTTCTTTGTTTATCTTTATTAAATTTTATTTCTTGGTCATACATTACTTTTTCTTGCTTCTTGGAATGTATGAAATATTTTGATTAGAGATTGGGCCTTATTAATCTTACACTACCATTTGGCAGTTAACTTGGCAATTAAATTATTTTGCATTGATTTTATGACTTTGAGGCCTGTTTTAAGTTTTTGTAGTGTGTATCTGGGGTAGTATTTACTCCTGGGATAATTAAGCCATAATCAAAAAATAGTATTCTGCTAAAGCTTCTACCAGATGTCCTGGCTGATCACCAAGGACAATCAATACCTTCTGGCTGGTTAGACTTTAAACAGCTCCTTGCCTGGTGTGAACCTTGCCAAATTTTTATCTTACAACTTTATGATATTTTTGTCTAAGATTTGTGGAGTTTTATATTATGCATATATAAGCAAGTATTAAGTAGAGACTTAAAGAAACCCTCCTGTAGATTTCTTGTTACTGCATACTTATTTCTTTCTAGAATTTTTTCCTGCTACTTTTAGCCAGCTAATCCTCACTGAATTCTGGTCTCCATGTACTGAACTCAATGAGACTGTGTGGTTCTGTTTGTGTTTCCTCTCTCTGTGACTACAGCCTAGATATAGCATCCAGTCTAGAAGTCGAGGGCAAATGTAGGACTCAACTCATTTTTCCTTTCTTTCAGGGATCACATCCTGTGCTACCTATTTTCCAACGTGCAAAAACATTGGTTTTATATGTAGTTTTCTAGTTGTTTATAGTGAGAGATTAAGTTCAGTCCTTGTTCCTTGTTCACATCTAGAATTAATGGCACACATGTGTTCATGATCTTTTAATGGCTTCACTGCATCAAAACTAAAAGTAAAAACAATAACACACGCACACACACACACACACACACACACACACATCTTACCTTGACCTACAGAACTCTATATCATCTGGCCTTAGTTATCTCTTCAATTGTATTTTCCAATATATCTTTTCTCCCTCCATTAGCCATAACCAGAACACTGGCCTTCATTGTCTTCTAGCATAATAAAACAGCTTGAGGCTCTGGGAACATTTATTTTGTATGTCTTCTACCTGGAATACTTTTCTCTTACATATTTTCAAGATGCATTCCCTCAATTCACTAAGGTTCCTGAGGTAAAGTTTTTTGGTTATAGCAACTTACTATGACCTCACTATCTAAAAGAACCACTCCTTTTTACTGGCTATCCTCTTTTACTGCTAATATTTTCTGAATAACACTATTTACCACATAGTGATATATTATAGGTTTATTTGTTTATATTTTTGTCTCTACGATTAGAATGTAAGCATTGAAAGAACTAGAATTTGTTATATTTATTGTTGTATTCCCCATGGTATGTAGTAGTCCCACAGTGAACAGTTCTTTAAAGAAATAATAACATTTCTTGGCTATAAAGTACCAGATACCATTCTTCCTTCATTTTTTTTAGAAAGTAACTTAAAATATAAGAAGTGAATTAATAATGAATCTTTCCCAGTTTATATAATTTAAAATGGAAAACTTTGAAAATTATATGTACTCAATTTTTAGTTACATGGAGGCCATATATTTTAATTTTTGTGATATTTATAAATATAAATATTGATCTTCCTCCTTCTAATTATATGTGATAGACTATAACAACTAATATTGAATGATAAAGTGCTCTGTTTTGAAAGTTTGTCTGGCAGACACTGCTTGTGCTGTTATATAACAAACTCCATTAGGCTCCTTTTACCCTTACTTGTTTTTGAGCACATTTTTTGAAAACTACCCTTTGAACGTGCTATGGTTTGAATGCATCCCCTGAAAGCTCATGTGTAATCCTCAATGTAACAGTTGAGAGGCAGCATGTTTAAGAGATGATTATGTTCTGAGGGGTTCATCTTCATAATTGAATTAATGCCATTATTGCATGAGTCAGTTACTTATTATGGAAGTGGATATCTGATAAAAAAAGTATGCATTTGTCTTGATTTTCTCTTTTGTGCTTGTGCTCTCACCATGTGATGCTTTTGGCTATGGAATGACACTCGCCAGATGCTGGCAGCCTATAGAACCATGAACTAAATAAATTTATGTTTCTGTATATTTTGCAAATATAACAGAAAACAACCTAAGATAGAGCCTTTGCCCATACACAGAGGTATTTTAAAAACCTTATAATTGTCAAGGAATGCTGTTTATGAAACTCAAACCTCTCATCTCATTTGCAGACAAACTCTGAGATGTCACTTATATTCTAGAACTCCCTCCAAAAAATCAGGATAATGCATCCTAAAATTAATTTTTTCTTTTTTAGCAGACCTATTTAGTATCCAGAATCCTAAAGTTCTATCCCCTTTAGGTTTTCTTTCTTCAATGTCCACTCCCTTATCAGTTTTTCCTGGGAGAATTTCTTAGAAGAGCAGGTGCATATGAATCATTCATTATCTAGTTTGATATGTGTATTTGTCAGGATGGGTTAGGTTTACAGAGTCGTAACAAATAATTCCCATATTTCAGTGGCTTAATGTATCAGGTATATTTATTCTTAAAGTTATATATTTATCATAGATTGGTGAATATGAGGGGTTGTTTTCTACATAAAACTCTTGGACCTGGCCTAATTCTATCAGTCAGGGGCCCAGCAAGTAACAGATTGCATATTTAAATTAGTGTAATTCAAGGAATGTTTCATAAAGAGGTAATTCACTAAGGTATTAGCAGAGTATAAAGGAACTACAAGAAATAGTGCAGCACTGACAAAGATGCTGCCATATTTCACCTGCCCTACCTAAACCATGTGACTTATTTGATTGCAGAGCTGGGAAAGGATTATAAGAAATTGAGCATAAGCTTTATAGTTCCTCATACGTCAAAATAATATATATCAATTTTACTCACATTTTATTGGCAGAGCTTGTCATACAGATTCACCTGACAGTAAAGGGACTGGAAACAGACACTTCCAATTCATATGGTCTTATTTCATTCAAATGTGATTTCTATTGGTATATCTAGTATGCAAACAGCAATGTGAATTCTCTTTCAGAAATGTGATATTTATTGCAGAGAGTGTGCCTTTTTTCAAATGTACTTTTCAACTTTTTGAACTTTTATCAGTCTTAAAAGGTAAATGCCTTCAGCTGTCAAGTTATCATATCCTATTTTTGATCAGTATAATTTTTTAATTTTTGATTGGTGTCATAACAGCATGGCAGATAGGATTCTGGGTAAAATTAATAATGAAACATTTTAAATCAAAGGATTTTAAAAAGTAACTTTCTTTTAACATGAGCGAAGTGACAACTTGTTGACAGATGACTGTTAACATGCCCTCTAATCTGGTGAAATGATTTTTTTGAAGGAAAAGAGCATATCATATCATTCCACATTAAATTACATGCATTCAATATTTGATATTTTATTCATTCTCATATGGCTTTGGAAAATATGAGCTATGTGTTTCTTCTTTTATAGAAAAAGACATAAATGTAATAACAAATGTATTAGTCAGAATAGGTTATATTATGCTGTCATAACAAACAGCCCTAAAAATGTCAGTAGGTTAAAATGACACAGGTTTACTTCTTGTTCATAGTACATTAACTACACAGGGTAGTTGATGGACTTAGTTCTACAACACCCTCATTGAGAGACCCACCATAAAGTAAATTCAGTGTCTGGCTATGCTCTCATGATTGCAAAGGCAGAAACATTAAATATGGGAACTTTAGCATTCCACTTGTAAGTCAAACACATTATTTCCAACCAGGTTACATTGATGATTGAAAATCATATGGTCATGTTAACACCTTGAAGTAGAAAAACACAATCCTACTGTTAGATTAAATGGGGAACCAAAAATACTTTGTAAACCATGACAAAGACTGACATACTTAGGAATAAAATGTAGCTGAAATTTACATTAAGTAATGCTTTGTCATTTCAAATATCTGTAAAATTCATTTAGGTGCTGAAATTTCTATTTAACATGTTTAAATACATATTTCTAAGAAAAAATATTTATCCATCTGATGAATTGAGTATACAATGCCACAGAGCATATTTTATACGTTTTTAAACATTATTTTCGCATAATAAGAGTACCCAACTTTACTTTAAAAAGATTTTTAAGTGTGCAATACAGAATTATTATCTACAGGCACAAGGCAATACAACAGAGCTTTAGAACTGCATGTTGCATAACTGAAGCTTTCTACACACAGATTAGGAACTCTTCATTTTCTGCTGCCCCCAGCTCTTGACAACCACAATTCTCTATTTCTATAAGCTTGGCTCTTTTAGATAACTCTCATAAATGGAATCATGCAGTATTAGTTCTTCTGTGACTGGCTTGTTTCACTTAGCACAATGTTCTCAAAGTTAGTACATGTTGTCACATATTACAGGATTTCCTTCTTTTTTAATGCCGAAGAATATTCCATTTTATGTATATGCCACACTTTATTTATCCATCAATGGACACTTACTTGTTTCCCCATATTGGCCATTGCAAATACTATTGCAGTGAACACGAGAGTGCTAATATCTCTTTGAGATCTTGATTTCAATTCTATTCGATAAATACCAAGAAGTGGGACTACTGAATCATATGGTAGTTTTATTTTTAATTCATTAAGGAACATCCATACTGTTTTCCAAAGCAATTTGCATTCCTGTCAATGGTGTATATGGGTTCAAATTTCTTCCCATCCTCACTGACACTTGTTGTCTTTATGTTTTCGTGTGTGTGTGTGCCAGCCATCCTAACCAATGTGAAGTGATATTTCATTGCTGTTTTGATTAGCATTTCCCTGATGATTAGTAACATTGAAAATCTTTTCATATATCTGTTGGCCATTTGTACATTTTTAAAGAAATGCCAAGTTCCATAGTTCACTCTTCTGTATATCTTAGGATCACATTTATTTATGTCAACATTTTTGTCCCCAAACTAAATAGGCCCAAACACTAAATGAAAATGAGGTGCATGTTGTATTAGCAATGTTTGTACCTATGAAAGAAAATTATTGTTTCTTCAAGACAAACTCAATCTGGATCATAAAGTTGGTTTTCTGCCACTGTCACTGTGGTGCTTTTGTTTTTGTTGTTGTTATTATTCTTTAATATTGATTAAAACTCAGATACAATGCTACACTCTTTTTCAAATAAACTTTTAATTTATAAAAGTTTCAGATTTATAGAAGAGTTGCAAAAATAGTACAGAGAGCCCCTTTATTACACAAACTCAGTGTCTTCTAACTTACATTTATATAGTTTATCATAATAAATGAGAAAATATTAATGCTTTATTATGAATTAAAATCCATTGTTAATATTTCCTTAGTGGTTTTCTGAGGCCTTTTTTTGTTAGAGGAGTCCACTCCGGATACCACATTGCACTTAGTATCCATAGCATCCTCTGAATTGCGAAAGTTTCTTTGACTTTTCTTATTTTTGAAGACCTCGACAGTTTTAATAGGTAATGGTTAGGTATTTTGTAGACTGCCACTCAAATAAGATTTGATTGATGTCTTTTATCACAATTAGATGGTACTTAACAGGTTTTAAGGAGGATGATCACACATGTAAAATGGCATTATCATCAAATCATATTATTATCATTAGATGATACCAAATCATATCATCAAATCACAATACATAGTATCAACATGACTTTCACAGTTAATGTTGACCTTGATCACTTTGGCTGAGGTAATGCTTGCCATGTTACACTTTTCTATTCTCTTTCCACACTCTTCTTTTTGGAGGGAAGTCATTATATACTGTTTCTGCTTAGGAGTGGAAAGTTATGCTTGTTTCTTTCAGGATAAAGTATCTTCACAAAGTATTTGGATAAATATCTTTATTTTGATCAAAGATATTTCTATTCTCTTCCATTTATTTGTTTGTTTTCAATCATTTATTTATGTCAGTAAAGACTCACGGATACTTATTTTATGTATTAGGTTACAGTTATTACTTCTTTATTTATTGTGTTGCCCAAATGTGGCCATTGGGAGCTCTTTCAGTATATTACAATGTCCCTTTAATGCAACTCCTTCATTATGGGTTTTTGTGTTTTGTTTTGTTTTTAGCATTTTATTTTCTAGCACTATAAGATGCTCCATCTACTATATTTTCTAACCTAGTCCTAGAATAAGCCATTTCTTCAAGGAGCCACATTCCTTTTATTTCAATATGGCATTAGTAACCAAGATCTGGGTTCTTAGTGTGCTCATTGCTACTGGATTATTGTTTCTAGGATTTCTTAGCTGACAGAGCAAAGATAGGTGATGACATTAGCCCATACATATATGCATGCCTATACATATTTGTAATTTTAACTATATGTATCACCACTAAACGATATATCACTGCTAAACTGACCTGCTAAACTGCATTTGTATCACTGTTAAGCTAAGCTGAGTCACCAACTCTAATTTATTATTACATAGATAATTCTAGCATTATCCTCTTATTTGTTACTTTCTGCTTCAGTGGTAAGAAAACTCTCACTATCTGCCATCATTTAGGTAATTTTTCAGTTTTATTATATGTGCATAATGATTTCAGAATTGTTAACACATACTCATGTGGGGAACCTTACTGACTATAAATACCACACTTACATGTAATTTCTTTTGTCTTTACCCTTACATATTACATTCAATTCCAAAGTTGTTAGTACTTTATTTCCCCAACACCTTAAGTAAGACTGTTTCATATACTTGCAAAACAATAAGATTTTTTCATCACATGCTGCCTTCCATTTTGGGATCCCTGATCTCACAAATATATATATATATATATAACTTGTATTCACTCTTTGTACTCTATAGTTCTATGGGTTTGGGGAGTTTAGTGTCATATACTCAGGATTACATTATTGTACAGAATAGTTTTAGCACTTTAAACATTATCCTGTGCTTCTCATATTCTCCTCTCACCTTCTAATCTATGCCAGCAGCTGATCTCTTTACCATCTTTATAGTTTTGCTTTTGCTAGAAGAGCATATGAATATCTCCATACATTATTATTAGCAATATGCATTTAAAATTCATCCAGGTCTTTGAGTGATTTGATTGCATATCCCTTTTTATCAATGAATAATATTCCATTGCATGAATGTACCATAGATTATTGACCCATTCACATATTAAAGGGCAACTTGATTGCTTTTACTTTTTAATAATTATCATAAAGTATCTCTAAACACTTGCATACTGGTTCTTCTGTGGGCATAAATTTTGAAAGCAGGTGGGGCATGACTCCAGGATTGTATGGTAAGACAATATTTAGATTTATAAGAAACTGTCGAACTGTCTTCCAAAGTGGCTACATCATTTGCATTCCTGCTAGCAATGAATGAGACCTTCTTCTGTTGTTCTGCATCCTCACCAGCAATTGACAGTCATTTTTTAAAAGATTTTTCTCATTCTAATAGTCATGTAGTAATATCTCATTTGTTATAATCTTCATTTCTCTAATAACAAAATATGTTGAACATCTTTTTACATGTTTACTTGCTGTATGTACATTTTCTTTAGCAAGGTATCTTCAGATGATTTTGCTTATTTTTAAATTGGGTGATTTTCTTAATTTTAAGTTTAAGAGTTTTTGTATATTTTGGATAGAAGATCTATATCAGTTATGTATTTCACAAGTATTTTTCCCAGTCTGTGGCTTGTCTTTTTATAACAGTGTCATTCACACAGCAGAAAATTTAAAAATTTAAAAATTTTAATTTTAAGATGGACTTATAATTTTTGTATTTATTGTGCTTTAGATGTTACATCTAAAAACTCATCACTAAACCCATGATCTTATAAATTTTCTCCTATTTTTTCTTCTACAAATGTTATACCTACACATTAGGTTTATGATCCATTTTTAGTTAGTTTTCTGGGTAAGGTGTAAGGCCTGTGTTTTCTAGGTTCATTTTTTTTTTTAATTTGGACATTCTATTGTTCTAGCATCATTTCTTGAAAAGTTTGGCCTTTCTCAATTGAGTTTCCTTTGTGTCCTTGAGAAAAATAAGTTGACTATGTTTATATAGATCTACTGATGAGATTTTTACTCTGTTTCATTTATTCTTTTGCCAATGCCATGCTGTTTTGATTACTGTAGCTTCATAGTAAGTTTTGAAATATAGTAGTGTGACTCTTCCATCTTTTCTATTCTTTAGTATCGTGTTGGCTACAATGGGTCTTTTGTTTTCCATGTAAACTTCAGAATCTCTAAATAGTATGCTGGGATTGTGATTGAGATTGCATTGAATCTAGAGATCAAGTAAGGAAAAATTGACACCAACAATATTAAGGGGCTTGTTATGAATAACAAAAGATAACCCCTATCATTCAGAAAATTCCAAGATTTTAGGAGCTCTGTGCCAGAAATATGGGATAAAAACAAAATATATTTAAAAGTTATCCTGCACTCAGTATTGCCAGTTCTTCCCTCTTATTCATTGTGACATTAATGCTTTCTATTTCACTTATTCACATGCAACATTTTGCTACTATTATTGTCATTATGGTTTGAATGTTTGTGTCCCTCCAAAACTTATATGTTGGAGTTTAATACGCAAAGTAGTAGTATTGAGGTGATGCCTTTGAGAGGTGATTAACCCATGAGGGCTCTGCTCTCATATATGGAATTGGTGTCTTTAAAAAAGGGCATCACGAAAAGAGTTCATCTCTTTCTTGCCCTTCTGTCTCATCTGCCATTTGAGGACACAGCAAAATGGTGCTATCTTGGAAGCAGGGACTGAGCTCTGAGCAGAGACAGAATCTGCTGTCACCTTGATCTTGGACATTCCAGCTTTCAGAACTGTTTAAGAGATACTTTTCTGTTCTTTATAAATTACCCAGTCTAAGGTGGTATGTGGTCAGAGGTGGGGAAAGGAGGATATTTTATAATCTTACGATAAAATCTCAGGGTTTTATTGGAGCTATATCTTGGGTCTATGACCTTTGCAAGCATTCAGTGTCATAGCATTCTCTCCCCACCGTGCTATCCCTTTCTTGTATGCAGGATTCCCAGTCTATCTCCTTGAAGTTCTGAGTCTGTTGACTATATTGTTTCTTTTTCTTCACTATAGGTGAGACAGGAAGGCAAGACAGGGATAAAGCAAGATGAATTTCCTTTTGCTAAGTGAGATAAGGCTCCAGGAAAATATTTAATCCTTGGAGATTTGGCCTTTGTTATAAGGAAGACTTGGAGAGTGTGTCACATGACTCTTCTTTCCTTGTCTTGCCAGAGCCTTGTGATTATCTTCCTCAGATCTTCACTGTAAGAACCTAGTGTTCTTGGGATAAATTCTATAAAAGTGTATCCCTCCAAGACTGCAGCCACCAGGAGCTTCTCACTCACTCTACTCCACAGTCAGCCTCTAGCAATTTGTCAAAATTACCATGGAAATGTTTCTACCAGTTTGTGCCTTCAGTGGCTTCTGCTCCACGTAAACAAATCTCAGCTGTGTCTTTCTGGATGTACATGTCTTTCCAGATATTGGGGTGGTATTTTTCCTGTAACATCACACCTTTGACAGGTCCAAGAAAAGTCATCGATTATAAGTTAGACCAACTTTGTTTTGTAGATCTGTGAGTGTTGACTTCCAAAATCTTCAGATGTTGGAGCTGAAAATTCTATGTTCAGTTTTAGCTATTTGAGCAAGCTATGAGAAATTAAGCAAGGACTATTATTTGTTGATGTATCTCTAGGTGCTTTTGAGTTTTATATGTTTCTAGATTGTACATGTGTTTGGATTATTCCTAAGGCTTTGGTTTTCAATTATTCATAAATATAAAAATATATATTTTTAATGATAATAAAATTAGGATACATTATTAAGTCAGAAAAAAATCAGGAAAACTTTTATAAAACATATTTATTTCCAAATTTCCCCTTATTTTCTCCCTAAACCAAAACAAGATATATATTACCATTTCCTAGAATTTTGTATTGTGAAATTAGTTTCAATAGAATGGTTTTCTATTGAACTTCAATTTCATGCCATGTTCTGACATAACTCTTTATAATTCCTTGGTAAAGTTTGAAAGACAACTCATCTTTCCAAAATATAAATGTCTGTTATTCTTGGAAAGACAATGAACTTTCCATCCTTTTTTTATTTCAACACATCATATCACAAAGTGAAATAGTATCTAAAAATATGAGATTTTTCGAAATGAAACTTTGTGTTACTAATAGTTTATTCTTGCCCTCATCATTCTATCATTCAAGGTTAATATTAGAGACCTCACAAAATGTTGTTTAATGTTTATTACTTTAACAAAATATGGAGTTCTAACAAAGCCCTATATCAATATATTGGCCTTAAATTAGATTTTTGGCGAAAATATACATATATAGTTTCTATTAGTGGAAACCTTGAGCCAATTTATGTTTGCACATACCTTCAAAATGAACTTGAGATCTTTATTGCTAATATATTAAATATATTATTAAACTTTATGAAGTTTCTATTAGTCATTCTGATTGCATTTCATACTATTTAAAGGGTATACAGAAATACAGCTCCAAATAGAATAGTGAATAATTTGTAGGTTTATTTCATTTAGAGTTATTCAGAACTTACTGGCTGCACAATCTTATGATTGTCCAAATCCTCAAAAATATTGATTAACTGTTCTGTTGATAACATAAAATGCATCTTTAAAATCAAATGCAAGCTCTGTGATTTCTTTGTTCTGCACCACCCAATTGTTTGCTATTTTGATTTGTTGCTATTTGAGTCACTTGTTTAATCAAAAAATCTATGTTGTCTACCAGAACCTGGAGTTCCCAGGAATCTACAGTCTTTATGGTGACATAAAAATTACTAACAGTTTTTACCAAGAAAGGTTGCCTTATGAAAATGTGTTAAAGAGTCATTGAACTCGACTTGCATTTATCTCAATTGATCAATTGCACTTACACCAGCAATTTTCATATTTGTTACAATATACACAGAAAAGAAAAATAGCTGAGGGTATAAATTAGTTCATGTTTGCTCTAACTACAAACATGAAAGGGAGTACATTAAAGCTAATCATCCTTCTATTACCTTGTCATTGCCACATTTTTACTGATACACGATGTGAAATGAAAAACAGAGAGAGCTTTAGGAGCATGGTGATGATGGAGTGGATGAGTGATCAGCTTCTCTCTCCTGCTTGCTTCAGTATCCTGTCATTTGGGCTGCGTAAATCCAGTACTGAACCACAGGATTTTGGTTTCTTTTTGAGAAATAACAAAGCCTGGGCTTTGAGAACTAGTAAGGAATTGAATAGACAAAGCATTAATATTTTTGATGATTGTATTCATCTTATAAAGACCAGAAAGTTATCATTCTAATTTCACAAATACATTAGCTATTTAAATGATTATAAACTTATCTCAAAAATTTAAAAATGACAACATCTAGTAAAGATTATTAACATAATCTAATTTCATGAAAAACATTTGTATTAGCGTTCAATCTTCTTGAAGATACATAATGTTCTTAGGAACAATAGAGCTATATGGAGACTGAGGAAGTAAATGGTGCATGGGATTAGGCTTATTTGACACTTCGTCTTAATAAATTATCCTTCCATTCTGTTTTTATCACTTAATCATCTTTTGAAAGAAAGGTATCCAAACACTAACCTGTGAAATACTATTAATATGGTAAGTTCTGAGTATCCCAAATGAGACATTCTCTACTGAATGAGATCCTCTTTTTGTTTCTTTTTTTCCCCTATTGACAACAGAATCCCTAGCTCATTTCCCTCCAAGTAATCTGTATCATCTGGGGAGAGTTTTCTACATATGAGTCTTTAGTACAAATCTCCATGGATTTTAACCTATCTAGATGGTAACTTGTTATAAATAGTTCTTTTAAAATTAATTGATTTAAATTAATAATTTTACTACCACTAAGGCATCCTTGTGATAACACTTTGGTTAGAGCCACACACACTCACCTAGATAAGGCTAAATTACTAGTACCAATTTACCTAGTTAAGAATACAAAGACTCTGGTGGCTCACACTTGTAATCCCAGCACTTTGGGAGGCCGAGGCAGGCGGACCACGAGGTCAGGAGATAGAGTCCATCCTGCCTAACACGGTGAAACCTCCTCTCTACTAAAAATACAAAATACAAAAAAAAAAAAGCCGGGCGTGGTGGCGGGCGCCTGTTGTCCCAGCTACTCGGGAGGCTGAGGCAGGAGAATGGCATGAATCCAGGAGGCGGAGCTTGCAGTGAGCCGAGATCACACCACTGCACTCCAGCCTGGGAGACAGAGTGAGACTTCGTAAAAAAAAGACTCTTCAGAATGCAGGTATCCCCAAATGTCGGGCATAAATGTAGCTTATCTTAACATGGCACCTACTTTATCCTGGGATTCCAGGGGTAGCATCAGCTAGTACTAAAATTGTTCTTGGGAAGATAATGTTTTCTCCAGACCTGACAGAGCTGAATACTTAACGTTCTGCTGCATTTTAACCATGAAGATTACATTGCCGTTTCAGAACCTCTGAAATTTTTGATGTATTCAAAAAGGGTGAAAGGTTTATTGAAAGGAAAATGACTTTCTCAATATAGTATTTAATTTTATATTTTGCTATGATATTATCTGAAATCATTTTATGTACCACATGCCGAATGAGTTTGCATTTATGTAAACAGCGGTTCACAGCACCAGTGAGTAAGCATATGTAGCCACAAATCAATTCACGCGTCCCACTTTATGATCCTGCGTAGAATTTGTGAATGATTCACGTTAGGATTTCCTTCAGTGCCTCCTCTGGACTTCTTATCAGTCTAGTTGACCTTTGTTTCATCATTCATTATACTATATTTGTGATCCCCTCATGGGTCTCTAAACACTTCTATTTACCCCTATGTTCTAACCATTTACAGTGAGACATTACTTACTTAAAAAGTTACTGTTACTCAGCAGAAATCTTGATTATTTATGATAAAACATTGTAATGTTATAAGGTTTACAGATTTTTAGTAACTAGTACTCAAATATAGAGTCATGCTTTGTTAGGACCAAAAGGATATTTTTCTAATGTATTTTTTCCAAACTAAACTTCAAGAATGGGATCAATCATGATTTTCCTCATTTGAATTTACATATTTCCAGTTCCAAAGACAAATAGTGCATAATTGACTGACAAGGTTTTCAGGGTTTTTTTTAAGTTAAAAATTACTGAACACTTTTGACAAAAGTTTATGAAACAAAATATGGATGTAATATAGGAAACTTATTGACACTAACCTAACACTTAGTAAATTTTACATTAGGTAATTCAGTTTTTATCATGTAACCATATCTTTGTGATCAAGGAAATTGTGGGTATTACTACTGACATCACTTCTTGCTATCTAAGATAACTCTCATGTTCATTATTTGATATAATCCGTGATACTTAAATATGTTTCTATGCTGACATTTTAACCCAGAAATTAAGACACATGACCAAACAGATTAAAAAATAATGACTGTAAATATTTCACAGAAAATAACGGAATTTTTCAAATGTTTGTATTTTTCCTCCAAACTACAAAATCCCTGGGGAGAAATGGTGTGCATTCTCACTATTGTAAGCTTAATGCTTAGCATAGTGCCTGCACCTTGTAAAGCCCAAATTAAAATATATTCTCTGCAGTGAAGGATGGTTTATTGATTGAGTGAATAAATGAATAATAGTTGGTATGTTTTACATAAAAGAATTTAAAGGAATACCTGTTTTCCTCTGAATACATCCACATATTTGTATTTCTTTGGGAAAAAAACACATCCTGTTCATGGTGAATTGCATTTGCAAAAAAGACTGAAGTGGATTTTAATTAACCAGAAAATAATAGACAAAAATGATTTATCTGGCCATGCGAAACTCCTTGCCTCTGTCACTTCTTCAGAGGTAAGTGTATTTGTTCCAGTGACCTATTTCGGTATACGAAACCATAACGAAACAATAACCATTTTATTGCATGCTGTGATGTTGTGGGTTAGAAATTCAGTCAGGGCTTGGTTGAATGATTCTTCTGTCTACATGGTGCTGTCAGATGCTGGTCAATGGTTTTAAGATGGCAAATGACCAAAGGGCCTGGGACAGCTTCATTCAAATGTTCAGTGCTCATCAGAGTTGGTGCATCTCTCCAATCAGGATTATCTTGGAGTCAATGGACTTGCCATGTGGTGACTCAGGGCTTCAGGGATGAGTTTTCCAACAAACAAGGAAGAAGCTACTTGGCCTTTAATGAAGCGGCCTCAGAAGTCACGTTGTGTCATTTCTGCCATATTTTAATGTTAAAAGCAGTCATCAGTCTGTCCAGATTCCAAGGGATAGGGCTTACCACACTTCTCGTGGGGAAGAGTGTCAAAGAATTTGTGGTCATGTTGTGAAACTAGTAGTTTATCTCTGATAATATATAGACCTTCTGCAATGTGCTTAGTACATGATGTAATTCTGTCAAAATGTGATATGGTTGTAAAAATAAAATCACATTTTATTTTTTGATTCAAAGTAGCCAACTTTTGGGTCAGACTATCAATGGTCTTTTATGTTAAAGCTGTGGAATCTGGAGTTAGATGGTTTTGAGTTGTTCTTAAAGTGCTTGTATTCTAGGTGGAAAGATAAAGCCAACCTGTATAAAAGGAAGTCATGGGAAGCTATATTGTGTGTTGAGCTACTGTGATTGGAATTGTGAACCAAATATATCCTTAAACACCTCAGACGTTGTTGCAGGAATTAGTTAGGAAAGCTTCTCTGTTCATATTTTTTTAAGGTTGGAAGCTTTACCTATTTATGGATTTGGGTGGCTCTGCCTAGAAACATTTATATGGTTTCCATATTTCGGCCTTTAAGGCATAAGAATAACATGCTTTGCATCAGTATCCCTACCAACACTACAGAGCAAACTACTAATATAATAACTTTATAACCCAAAACATTATGAAGAATAAATGAGAAAAGAAAGGGCTAAATTTAAAATGTTGGACAACATCAGTGGATCTAGATGAGAACACTTTTTTAAAAGAGAGAGTCTCACTCTGTTGCCCAGGTTGAAGTACAGTAGTGTGATCATAGCTCACTGCAACCTTGAAAACTTCTGGACTCAAGCCATCCTCCCACCTCAGCCACCCAAGTACCTGGGGCTGACTGAGAACAGTTTTTAATATTTGTAGTCTTAGGGTAATAACTTAGCTTAAAAGGGAAGAATAAAATTATTAATTATCTCATATGTACATTTATGGAGAGTTTAGTTTAATTCAGTGTGGCCCCTGGAATCAGGGATGCACACAGCCTGATGTTCAAATACTGGGTCCAGTTATTTTCACGGCATCCTCAGGCATTACATGACCCATCTTATTTTCATTGATCTCACCAGTACAATGGAGATGATAATAGTATAAAAATGATTGCATTGTTGGTTAATGAAACGGCCTGCACTAAGAGAAAAGCAGTCTCTAACATAAGAAGCTATACTGGTATTATCATCTACAAGTTGTCTCAGCACTCACCTCTAGGACTTGCTCTTCTAGTGTTGAAAATAAATGATTTCATAGAATATCAACATCAGACAAGAACACTGTAGTCATGAGGATTAAGATGAAAACAAGACCCTCCATAATCAAGTCTAAAAACTGACAAAATATGAATATTATCCAAGCCACAAAATACCAAAAACTCCATCTCCTACCTGTGTGACTGACTGCCACTTTTTTTTTCTTCTTCCCAATTACAGCTTTAGCCTCTCTCTATTTGGCCCTCCCCACACACAGAATTTGATGAAATGCTCAAACATAGAACCATCCCCACTCTCTGACATTCCTAACTCAAAGCAAGGCCCTTCTTTTTTGGATCTGCTACAACCCAACCAAAGAACAAATCCTATCATAAATCCCTCTTAACAGGCTGTTACTGAGATAGTCCATGGCTCCTTATGGTGTGAGAAACCACACACCATGTCTTTTGCTGTGAGTAATAAATATGACTTGTTGAACCATAGATATTTACTTGGTGATTTTAGCTGGAGGTCCTTGACAGCATGACTGTTACAAAGCTGTTAATAGAGTCAATATAAATAAATGTTAGCTGCTATTATTAACATTAGCATTAGTATAATTAAATTATATTTTTCTTTTCTTTTTTTCTTTTTTTTGTCCATGAGAATATATTAGTCACAGATTATATATAAGAACCAGCACTGGCAGGCAATATATTTTTTAGGATGTGATGTTTGAAAACACACAAGGGAGAACTTATAAGGATAGAAAATGTGAGGAATGAGATGGAGGGGAGGTTATCAGGTGTGAAATAAGCACAAAGTGTGTGGTGGGGAAAACGGAAGCCTGCCCTAGATATTTTTTTGCAGGAAAATGTTCAGCTGAAATATTTCATCTGATATATTAAGAACACTAATTGTCAATTAATTACAAATAACTACATAGACAAAATGATAGTCTCTGATGCTTTTTCCAGAAACAAAGTTAGTTCAAATTAAAAATGTATGGTAATTTATGTTTGGGGAATTTGAAGGCAGTTCAAAGTCAATGGCAATTTATCTTACTACATGATCAGTATCATTGATTATGTAATCAGCATATTAGCAAATGCATTCAAAATTTTCTAATATTCATGTAGCTTTAGAGCTTAACTAAAAGGCATATTTAAATTACATTGAGAAGAACGTTATATTCTTAATTGGGACATTGCAATGAATATCCTAGTTTGCATAGTTGGATAATTTTCAGATAGTGTGCCTAGGTTGAGAAATCTAAAACCTGTAAAACACAAAGCCAGTACACCTTTAATAAAGAGTAAATTATTTTTAAATGCTTGTTTTTTTAAAAAAGAGGTATATTTTATTTTGTATTTTTTGTATTTTTAGTAAAGATGCGGTTTCACCATCTTGGCCAGGCTGGTCTTGACCTCCTGACCATGTGATCCACCCACCTTGGCCTCCTATAGTTCTGGGATTACAGGTGTGAGCCATCGCACCTGGCCAAATTGAGGTATATTTTAATAATAGTATAAGAGTATCACAAGGATGCGGTTTAGATATGTATAATTTTAAAAGCTTCCCATTTGATTCATACATTGATCACCTTGAAATACTCTAACGTTGGATATGTGGGAAAAACACTGGATTGGTCTCAAACCTACCTGGATTGTTTAATCCTGGCCTTTTACTTAAATTTGTGGTAACTTCAGCAATTTTGTTAAACACAGCGTCTTAGAGTCCTTAACTGAAATGTCATGATTTTAATTTTTCACTAAGGCATATGATGATCATGAAAATTGAGATAAAGAATGCCATATCTTCAGGACTTGGTGTTAATAAATGAGTAGTTATATTTCTGTAAAAAACAAAACAAAAAAAGCATGTGAAATTCCAAAATTAAGCATCAGCTGCTTTATCAATGTAAATCCACATCCTCACCTCATTTCAGCATCAGTAATATTCTTGAACTAAGTGACCAACACTTAACAGGGTTCTAAGAGTCGGTCTTGGAAGCCCAGAGATGCAGGATCAGAACATCTCATTACAAAGCTGTAAAGTACTTTCAATAAGATAGTAAGTTCCTTGGTAAAAAGAAGTGAATCTCTGCATTATCAGTATTTAGTTTAATGCAATGCTTATTGTAGACAATCCATTCATGGTTTTTTGGAAACACACAATCACCAACTTTAGGGCCATTATGAATCATCTACTCTAACCACATTGTATCAGAGTAATTCTCTTGATCTGTTCCATTGGGAGAGTTTCTTCTTTTCTTGACTTCACTTTCCTATTGTTCATCTTTCTCCAAAATCTCTAATTTATTTATGGGTAGAATAAAAAGGTTATAGGATGTAGTATTACCTACTGCTTTGGGTTCATGGATCAATAATTTGCATGGAGCCCAATAAAATATACCACCAACCATAAATTTCAATCCATCCAAAAGATGCTAGGCAGCCTTTTCCAAAGAGGGTAGTTGGTGGTGAGTTGCTTGAGGACCCATTTTCTCAGTAGCTACTTCCTTGTTTAAAAAATTGGTTTTCAAAAAAGACCTTGGAAACTTCTTTATCAATGATCCTGAGCAAAATGGCAAAATCGCTCCCTTGTCCCAGGCGACAAACTCAAGTTCTCTAACACCATTCAGCTCTGCAAGCCAATGTTGAACATGAATTTATTTTGTTTCCTCCCCCAGACTAATTTTATTCTTGTGAAACATCTGCTTAGCTTTTAATCTCCTGGACTAACAGGTCATTACTCATTTGTTTATGGACCAAATGATTCGCATCAGTGTAAATAACTCCTGTAATATTGTTCTCTCAATTGAGTGACTCTTCAACAAAATGATAATGAGTAGGATGTGTGACTTCTGCTAATCTTGTTTATTGTTTTTGGGCCATGCCAGTGGTTTCAGTTTATTAAGATTTCTGGCAGGAAAGCAGAACTCATAGCCTTTCAATTTCAGATAAGCTAACATTCTTAAGAATCTTGGTAGACCTTTTTAAATATAATCCTCGAAGCTGCATAATTTTTGCATTCCAATAGCAGCTCCTAAGATCTTTATATTTCTAATCTGCTTTTGGAAATTATAGGAAAACCATGACATTTGGCTACTATCCTGTTGGAACCAAAGGTGGTGGGCTCTGGCCAACCCTCTAAGATTTAAGGAAGAGTCCCCAAGGAAAAGAAGTAGGTTTTATATTTCAAGGTATGCATATCCACAAAATGCAGTATCAATTTTTTATCCAAAGCTATTCTCTCATACCCTTTCACTCTTTCACAAATTTTTTTTTTCTTTTGAGGACAAACATTGATTTGAATTTGAATTTTTTTAAAATAAAATATATTGATCATAGTGACAGTGGAGAGAAAATAAAACAATCATGTGTGTTCTGATATTTCTAATAGGGAAAACTTGGAAAATAAGTCCACTGATGAATAATCCAATGGATACAGAATTCTCAATTGTTAATAACCCATTAAAAGGGTAATGTCAAAATCAAAATGTTTCCATACAGATTTATAAAACTCACAAGACAATCTTCATATCATTCTTATTAAATACTATAATAAGAATATAATATAAATTCTTATTAATATTCTTAAGTATTCTTGTATTCTCTTAGATTTTTAGCAGAAGAAAAAATGTTACTTAAAAGGCATTTTATTCATAATTCTATTAGACAATGATATTTACTTTTCCACTGGTCAGACAGAAAATCCATCAAACAACAATAAAAAAAGCAGGGAGCATGAAGGATGCACTTAAGAATGAAAGAATTACCAATATGTTTAAGATGTGTCCCTGCCCTCAAACAGTGCACATTTTATAACACTAACTAGTTTCTAAACATAGACAGGGAGCCGTGACTCACACTTGTAATCCCAGCATTTTGGAAAGCTGAGGTGGGAGAATCACTTGAGCCCGGAGTTTGAGACCAGCCTGGGCAACATAAGGAGACCTGATGACTACAAAAATTTTTTTAATATAAAAAATAAAAATTAGGTAAGGGGATGGTGGTCCCAGCTACTCGAGAGGCAGAAGTGGGAGGATTACTTGAGCCTAGGAGTTCGAGGCTGCAGTGAGCTCTAAGATGCCACTGCACTACAGCCTGGTTTAGAGGGTTAGACCCAGTGTCAATAAACGAATAAGTAAACGTAGATAAATATTAATTATGCATTTTGAGAAGCATTTGATACCAATGGTTTGTCAAAGTAAAGCAGAGTTCCAAGAAATAAAAGCCATTGGTTTGAATAAAGTAATTCAAATATTTACTGAACGCCTAGTTTGTCACAGGCGCTATTTGAACTAGAGATAAACAACTCATGAGTAAAATCAGACACAGTCACTATTCTCAGGGAGTTTACACAGAACTTGAAGAGTAGGAACAGGATTCAGGAATTTGGAGAGGACATCTGAGAGGGAAAATAATGTACATTCTTATTATGACATTAATATAAATAACAGGCAACAAACAGGTCTTGTGCTCATTAAAGAAAGGAACTGGGGGCCAGGCGCGGTGGCTCACGCCTGTAATCCCAGCACTTTGGAAGGCCCAAGTGAGCGGATCACGAGGTCAGGAGATGTAGATCATCCTGGCTAACAATGTGAAACCCCATCTCTACTAAAAATGCAAAAAAAAAAAAAAAAAAAAAAAAAAAATTAGCCGGGGCGTGGTGGCAGGCGCCTGTAGTTACAGCTACTCAGGAGGCTGAGGCAGGAGAATGGCGTGATCCCGGGAGACAGAGCTTGCAGTGAGCCGAGATCGCTCCACTGCACTCCAGCCTGGGTGACAGAGTGAGACTCCGTCTCAGAAAAAAAAAAAAAGAAAAGGGAAAAGGGTTTTAGCGTTTACTGAACCCCCAATACCTACCTTGGCACAGAAGGCATTCATTATGTAGTCATTAAGTGGATACATGGCTGAATGAGAAAAATACACACTGCTCCTAAAATACAAATAGGTAATTAACTAAGGACATCTCAATACAAAGCATCATTTGATAAATACTTTTTAAAGAAAGGTCCCATATATCATACACAACTAGATTGAAAGCATCTACTCATTCCATGTGTGCCTAAAAGTTCAGAAATTCTTTTGAGCAATGACCAGAAAGGCCAAATGGAAACAGTGTTGAAACCTGCCTGAGTCTAGGCAGGTATAGGAAAAATAAAGCCTGAGAGGATTATTTCCAAGGACATTAGGATTAAAACTCCTGTTTTCATGATTTTAATACATCATAGCAGAGGATAAGGCAGCTCTTCGGAGCTTTAACAAATGTTAAACTCTCTTTGCTTTGTGTATAAAGCACTCCACACCTCCGCTCCCTTTAGAAGAGAAGCTGATGAGATCCTAGCCTGAAAAGTTCAGAAACCCATAGAGTAATATTAGTGGTTTCTAAGTCTTTGGTACAAGAACAAAAACAAAATGAAGGAGACGCTGGGCCCTGAAGGAGTTTAGCGAGTTAATGAATGATGGCCTCTTTCCATTTTCTGATATTCAATTGAGCCACAGCAGATGGGCAGAGGCTCCATGGGAAAAATGAATTATGCACATCAGACAGTCGTTGCGTTTCTCACAATCACATTTTCATCACTTCACCTGTTGTATGTCTTGGGCTGATTAGTTATGCACCTCATCTCATATTGGCATCCCTGGTTCAGAGATAATCTTTAATTGGTTTTTCCCTTCCATATGTGAGTCTGTTAAAGATTTTTGTCTCTCCTTTCCTTCATGAAACAAAGTTTGCACACTGACTTATTTTGGAGAGGATGATGGTGAGGCCTATAATATTAATATTTATTGTGAGACTTGGATGGAACGATTTGTGAGCAAAGCATATTCTAAGTGGTAGGCAAGAGGAAAGTTTATTGGTGCTAGTGTCCATCCTGTGCTTAGGGAATGGATATTTTACAAGACACTTTTTGAACCAAAACAACAAAGTTGGCAAAAGTTACTGTATCAGGATAGATCAGACATCAGATTAATTAAAGTCTTGCTAAAAGGCACATTCACCTGTTTTTTATTTGACATCTCCACAATTAAATTCATCATTTTACTTCCTAAAACTCTTTTTGCAACTTTAAGATCAGATAAGCATTTAATCATCAAGGAAGGCAGGACCGTGTTATGGAAATAACTTAATTTGGGATTTAAATCTGGTTTGGGATGCTTATTTACTGTGTAGATTAGGCAAGCCACTTCACCTTTTTAAACCTCAATTTCTGAATACTGCTTCCACCTTCAAAGAGTTGATGAGACAATAAAACAAAACAACGTGGGTAATGTCCCTTACAATGCTTGGGGAGAAAATAAAAGAACTGGATCTGTTTAATAAAAGCTTGCTGAATCTGAAAGAATGTGGTAGAAAGTGAATTGGACTAAAAGTTAATCCTTATCTGAGATTTTTCTGTAATATTGGGAAAGCAAATGTATCTATGGAATACTTTCTTTTCTGAACAGAACCAGTACATATTTCCGGTGATTTTGCAGAAGCAAAAGTAGGAGTTTCACAACTCTACCCATTTGGATCTCTCCCCTTCCCCACCACACATTGAAGTCTGGCCATTTGGCTCAGCAATCTCTAAGGTCCTTTTCATCTCTGGAATTCTCTGAGAAAATAATAATGCATTAATATAAAAAATTATGCATCTTAAATGTAGATCCTTATTTTTGTCAAAATCTATTCAGGGAAACAGAAACCACAAAAAGTATGTAGGATGGGTGCAGTGGCTCACGCCTGTAATCCCAGGACTTTGGGAGGCTGAGGCGGGTGGAGCACCTGAGGTCAAGAATTCAAGACCAGCCTGGTCAACATGGTGAAACCCTGTCTCTACAAAAATTAACCAGGCATGATGACTGGTGCCAGCTACTCAGGAGGCTGAGGCGGGAGAATCCCTTGAACCTGGAGGCAGAGGTTGCAGTGAGCTAAGATCATGCCATTGCATTCTAGCCTGGGTGACAGAGCAAGACTCTGTCTCAAAAAAAGATAGAAAAAGTTTGTAAGTCAAGGAGATACAATGATGGGAAAATTTATTATATGGGTGACAGAATTGCTAAGAAGCCACAAGAAGATTGGTGCAACTCAGAGACTGACAAAAGCAAAAGCCTTTACTACCCTAGGCAGGAGGTGCCAAGGGAGAGGCAGAGTTACCCGATTCCAAGGGCTAGAACCAGAGTTTGAAGGCAGCTAGAACCACTAATGTAATTTTGATGCTCTCCAGATGCAGCCTGAGGCAGAGAAAGAAGACAAATAATTTGCATCTCCTGTTTCTCCTGTCTTCCAATTTCTCCACAACCTCTCCTGTTAGCTGAACCTACCCAGAAGTTGACTAATATGAGAACCTTCAGAGAGCAGCTTTCCTGTCACCCAGAGCAAAATGGACAAAGACTAAGGAATTAGATCTGAGAGCAAACAGGTCAGGGACTGGTCCATGTCAACTGACTCACTGACAGTAGAAAAGCATTATTCATAACAGCCTTCAGTTACATGAATGGGTAACCCCATGATATATCTAGAACTTATTTGTATTTATTTTTATTTAATATCCTACATTGCAAAGTGACACATTTTTAAAAAATTATTTTGAGCAAGGTTAATGAGAAGGCAAAAAATATCTTGGGATCTCAGATCCATGAATTTTGAGATTATTTTTGTTCATATCCCCTTCTTTCCAGTCATTGCTTGGAGATGTACAATATTATCTGAAGTGTTCTGATAAGTCCTACAATAAAAAAGTCCAACTGAATTTAACCCAGTGTTTTCCAATAACGTTCAATAATATATAAATATATTAATAATATATTTTAAGGAGCACAAATTAACCTAACCTGGATCTACTCTTTCATGCTACACACCTTGCAAATGTAAGTATAAATCACAGACATAGTACAAACAATATTTGGAAATACTTCACTTGACACTCTTGCTTGAAGTATTTACACAATAGAAACTCATTCATACATAAGATATGCTGCTCTAGTTTTGAACACATTTGAAAATTTGGGGAGGTAATTTTATTTTATCTTCTAATGACTGATTTTGTCTTTTAGAAGGAAGTTAAAGAACTAGTAAATAGAAAGTGACTATTTTCAAGTATCTCATAAATTACATCTAGCATGTACCCACCTCATCTGTCTCATTCAAATCTAAACAGTATTATTTTCTCCTCCAAATCCTCAATTGCTTAGTTTTTCTGACATTGCTCTGGTCATTCTCCTGGAAATGTTATGTTTTCAACATCTTTACTACCATATGGTTATCAGATGGTGCATAGCATAGCTGGTGGATTCTTAATAACAAAGAGCAAAATTGAGCTATCATTCCTCTTATTTGAAAAAGTTTAGTTTCCCTGGCTAAGTTGGTGTGAGAAATACGTCGTGTAGCTGCACATCAGTTTTGTCACTCAAACTATTAGAAGGAAATCTAGGCTAGAAAAATGTGACAAACCCCATGTCTACTATCCCATGTAAGTGGTCAAAGATGGATAAAATCTAGGAATCCTGATTCTGAGATTGTTTATCTAACTATTTTCCAGGAAACGTTTGGCGTCCAAGAATGGGCAGTAGAACAGAGATTCAGTAGACACTTCCTGTCCCCTTGCAAGAGATTCTGATATTCCCTCTTATTTGAAGGCAACTGCCATTGTGAACTGATGAGAAGGTGTCGTGCCTCTTGATTCTGTTGAGAAAGCTCAAATGTTTACATTCGACATTTATGTATACACTCTCCTGCTAGTTTTGTTTTGTTTGTCTTGTTTTGTCTTTCGTTTTTGAGGTGGAGTTTTGCTCTGTTGCCCAGGCTGGAGTGCAGGAGTGTGATCTTAGCTCACTGAAACCTCTGCCTCCTGGGTTCAAGTGATTCTCCTACCTCAGCCTCCTGAGTAGCTAGGAATTATAGGCGCCCGCCACCACGTCATGCCTGGCTAATTTTTTGTATTTTTAGTAGAAATGGGGTTTCACCTTGTTGGCCAGGCTAGT